>NC_061866.1:36937049-37237049 GCF_907164915.1 Impatiens glandulifera
CAAGGAGTTTGATGTCTATTTCCCTATGATTGATCATCGTGCTGCTCTGCTTCGACCTTTCTCCGAAACAAAGACACTTGGGAACTGGAATGTTAAGTGTACTGTAAAGGGAGGTGGAGTATCAGGTAAGATTCAACTTCATTCAAATGTTTTAAAGATAATTTATTTTGTTTAAAAGCAACTATTTCAAAGCCGTCCCCTTCTCCTATTTTATATCGTACTTTATTTCTGCTATAGCTTATATACTCATAAGAAGTCATATATAATCTTCGTATTTTGTCAAAATCTCTTGCATCACATTAAAAATTTACCAAAACAAAAGTTGAAAGTGATTTTTTTTTCCGCTTGGTGTGAGAATTGTGATCCAGAATTTTTCACAGATCTGTTTCCAGTTAGAAGTTTATGTCAAGTGTGGATTTTATTGTATTTTGATTAAGTCGACAAAACAAGAAGTCTCATTTCTAGCTATCGGGGAGTTTAACGTGTGATAAATTTATAATGTGATCAATAACTTAAGGTGTTCTTTGATGGGTTTCAGATCTAGGTTGTTATTTATGAATTCTAAAAGACTATATTTCTGTATGAATTCTTCATTACTGCTTTTATGTTCATCTACTTTCCTAGTTTTCTTTCTTTTCTTCTCTACTTGATTGTATGTATATATAATGAAAGTTTAAACATTAAGAATCGTTGGAAAGAATTGTGTGGAACAATAAAAGCTAACCCAGAATTCAAACAGGTCAAGTTGGGGCAATCCAACTGGGAATCAGTCGAGCTTTGCAAAACTGGGAACCAGAACTGCGTCCCCCACTTAGAGCATGTAAGAGTTATTGGTTTCTTGATTTATATCTTTTCTATTTCATTCCTTAATATCTTCTTCTTCTTCTCTAGCAAATGTTGAAGCATATGCATATAGTCCCCATTTGGAAAACTAAATTTAGATTCGGTTGTTTCTTATATGAATTTGGATCTGGATACAGAAATTTCTAGTCTAACATTCGACACATTTTAATTTTTTGTTGTTGACAAAAGGTGGTTTCTTGACGAGGGACTCGAGAGTGGTAGAAAGGAAAAAGCCAGGCAAGGCAAAAGCCAGGAAGAGCTTCCAATGGGTTAAACGTTGATTTATTTATTATCATGAATCCATTCCAATCCAATCTAATGCAGCAGTAGCTACAGATTCCATTTTGTTATTCAGGAAAAGCCAAATTTATGTTTGAATAAATATCTGTATGAGATGATTACTGATCATTGTTCTTGCAAATTTTGGGAATCCTGACTCAACCTTTTGGTGTTATGTTGTTGAGCCTCATCATTTTATCTTTACAAATTCTTTTGAATGTAGACAGACCAAGGTCTCTAACTCTTGTCACTTATTTGAAAACACTTATTACTTGTTTTTTTTTTTTGTATGTCCATCTATTTTCAGATTTATAATCAACCAAGTCTTTTTAATGTTAACAAGTATTATTGTGTTTGTCATGTGTTGATACACTTCAAAAGTACTAGGATTGATGAGACATGATATTAAATGATTGGCGTCGATTGATGGTTGTAACTTTGTTCATTTGCGGAACTAGTTAGTGAGACTTTTGCGCATATTATCGTTAGTTTTTTGAATACTTATAAAATTTAGAATTTATATTAAATATGAGGAGTTAAGACATAAAATAACACAAATTATAATAAATAAATAATAATATAAGGAAGTTATATTTATAATATTATATTAATTTTTTTTAAAATAAATATTATTTTTATAAATATAAATTTACTTTTATTCAAGTCAAATTATAAATCAAAATTATTTACAAAGCCATAAAATTTCATTATAAAAAATTTAAATCGATTCCAAAATTTATCTAAATCAGACCCTTAAGTGCATTCTAAAATTATAAAATCGTAAAATTTTAAATATCACTCTAGAGGTAATTGCTCAGAGAGGCTCAATTTAATTGATAGTGTACATTCAATTTTGAAAAGAATTATGCTACAATTTGAAACAAATTGCATACACTATGTTGGAATTTTAGGTCATAAAGAGATATAAATATAATATAACATATTATTTTAACATAATACATAGTTTAAGTGTTTAAATTAACTTCAAATTTGAAGAGACCCAGTTTTTATATAATGAATGGGTCCCAAAGGCCATTATTCTGATCAATTCCAGTATTGAAATGAAAAGTAAATGAAAGAATAAAGAATGCCATCTCTCTCAACATTCCACTAAATTCATGTCAAAATAGAATATTTCAAAAAAAGATGACAATAATTTAATAAAAAATAAGACATATTCACTAGTTATCTTTCTGTACATGGTTACTAGTCCCTTCAAGAAACCTCCTAAATCTAGTCTATATATTGAAAGAAACAATCTAAATAATCAAATCAAACTATCTAGAGACATCCATGGGGAAAGAAAGAAACATTGGCATAGCCATGGATTACTCATCAAACAGCAAAGTTGCTCTAAAATGGGCAATTGACAATCTTATTGAATCAAATTCTGGGGATATTCTAATCATCATTCATGTTCTTTCTCCAAAATCTGATCAAACCACAAATAAACAGCTTTTTGAAGACACTGGATCTCGTATGTATCTATAATTATTCTTGGTTTCAACTTACTTTGATGTGTTGATCTATCTTTTACCTTTTTTCTTCAACCAGCTTTGATCCCTTTAGAGGAATTTAAAGATATTAATGTGACAAAGCAATATGGGTTGATCCAAGATCCAGAAGTTGTTAATATTCTAGATATGGCCTCAAAGACTAATGGGGTATGTCTAATTTCTATATATATACTTTTGATTCTCTGTTTGTTGTCTAAATTAACATATGATATATAACCTTGGTTGGATCAGACAAAAGTGCTGATTAAGGTTTATTGGGGAGATCCAAGAGAGAAGATTTGTGGTGCTGTTGATGATCTCAAACTTAATTCTCTTGTTCTTGGAAGTAGAGGTTTGGGTGCTATTAAAAGGTATATCATATATGTTTCTTATAAACTAATTAATTCATTTCCTTTCCACACCACAAAAGTCATGGTTCGCTTAAAATGCCTCGTGTTCGTAGAGGGCCGTGCTAGCTTTCAAAGATTTTTCGTTTAATTTTTCATTTTTAGTACTCTCATAATTTTTTTTTTCTTTCATTAATGCACGAGAAGCATGAAGAAGACCTAAGTTTTTCGGTAGAGAAAATTATGATAAGAGTAGTTATAATTTAATCAAGATAGCAAATAAGCATAGAGATAGCATAAAAAACATTATAATGCATCAAATTATAGGTTATCGTGAATCTAAATTGATATGGATCTGAAAACTCTTATTCTAATATGTTTTTTAGGATTTCAATATGTCGTGAATCTTCCATTTTATTTTTTTCGAGTTTCAATTTGGCTTTTCTCGACGCTTTAATTTCAAGTGTGTAAATGGGCTTATTTGATTCTAAAAAAAACCTTACTATTACAAGTTTGTGTTGTGGATCTTTCATTTTTTTTTTCTTTTCTCGACGTCTTATTTCGTGTGTGATTGGACTTGTTTGAAAGAAACATACAATTTTGAGAATTTAGATGATCTTTGTAAAAGTGTAAGTGCTTATTTGATATTGAATTACAAAGTTAGGAATGCAATTGATTTATGTGTGTGTTAGTGGCAAACTTTAATTGTCATATTAAGATTGTTGATTATAAGTACAATTATTAACAACAGGTTAAAAAAGTTAGGAAATTGTCCCTTTCAATTAATGGTCTTTAAGTTGATTTTTTTTTTTTTACAAATTGTCTTAATATTAGTGGTTTCACCTTTATTTAATTTAATTAGTAATATTAATTTGCAGGGTATTGCTTGGGAGTGTAAGCAATTATGTGGTGCAAAATGCAACATGTCCTGTTACTGTGGTGAAAGGGAAGTGATAATCATTTGAAAGTTTATTTTGTCATTGTATGTATGGGATTAATTAATTAAAGCTTAATTACCAGATTAAGTCTTTAATCACAAGTGTGTTATTATTATTTTTGATTTGTGTGGTGGATTAATCACCTAGAGTGTATGCAATTTGTAATTGAATCTATTGTGTGTTTGAGACATTTTGGATATATGACAGTAGTAGACGCATGGCTTAATTGTGGGTTTATCATGTTAATTAATATGATTTCAGTATTTTTTTTTTTACTATATTAATCTTATTAATTGATTTCATTAGTATTACACACATGGACGAATCTATGTAGGACTCGGGTGGGCTGAAGCCCACCCCGAAAAGAAAAAAAAAATTATTTTATTTTATTTTTTTTTACGGTAGAAATATGACATTGCCCTTAATTTTTTTTTAAAAATTAATATAATTTATTGTTTTTTTATCTAATTATTAAAAAATGATAAAACTTTACTTTTATATACTTTTTTTTTCAAAATTTTATCGTTATTATTTTAAGTTCATCCTAAATTTGTTTCAAGCCCACCCCAATTCGAAATTCTGAGTCCGTCCCTAATTACACATGTTCTTATCAATTAATTGGTGTCTTTGGTATGACTCAATATGATGTATTTTGGGTTTGAATAATTTCAGTTACAAAAATTCAAACCCTATTTAAAGAGGAATGCTTTGAGGGCAACTAATTGAAAATGTTAAGACTTTTTTTTTTATGGTTTTAATAAGGAATACTCATATCATGACTTGAAATAACTTGGTTTTATAGTGATTGAAAATTACTGTATTGAGATATATTACAAAAAAAAAATTACTTATATATTGATTTGAAATAATTTTTCAAAAAAATAAATATTTTATCACAATAATAATAATAATTATTATTATAATTTAAGACTTTTATAGTGAATTTGTAATATTTGTTCCATATATAAGATCTTTGACACTCTAACTAATTTAGTAAATTAATTAAATAAATATTTTTAAGTGAAAATTATAAAAATAAACAATTTCAATATACGTTCTTAAGAAGACTATGTTATGTTTTTTTTTTTATATAAAAATGAGATGGAGAGAGTATTATTTAATATCCATTTTTGGTTTCATGTAGAATTAATTCTCTTTAAATGATTGTTTTTTGGAATAAAGACTTATAAATAAAATATTAATTTGGAAATAATAAAAAATAGCCATGTTAAATAATAGAAATTTATAAATATTAAAATTATAAAGAAAATCATCCAAATAATCACACAATTTTTTAATGACTCAAAAAAACTTATACGAGTTTCATAGCAATGAATAATGAACGAGAATAAGTCGAACAAACTAATAAAGCGGTATTTGAAGAATCTCTATTCAAAATTCTGAACAAGTAAAATTTGAAACTCATCAAAAAAAAAAAAAATTATAAGAAAATATTTGTTAAAATCTTTAAATTAAATATGAATCCCAATAACTCTCTATTGAGATAATAAAAAACAACTTTAAAATTCATAACATTATCTCATTTGTTATAAAGAAAAAGTCAACACAGACTCGAGAAACGATCATCAACACGATTGAAAGATATAATTAATAAATAACTCATCAAAGATTGAGAGTATTATTCAGATTACAAAAGTCTAAGACGACAAATTCAATATTACCCATAAGAATGTCGTAACACGAACCCAACCCAAACTTAAATCAATGTTGCTGAAAGAAAATTATGACTCCGCCAAATATAAAAATATGGGAAATTTGACGAAATGACCTTAAAATGGCCTTATTTAAGTTTTTGTCCAGCACATAAAATTAAATGCACTGGTAACACCTTTTTTTTGGACGATTTTATCCCTGTCACGAGACGTCCACAATCGCGAGACGCAACCGGCATTCGCGAGATACAACCGGGGTTGCGTCTCGCGATTTGGACTTTTCACACGGCATCCGATTACGTCTCGCAACGAGAGCATTTTTGTCCAAAAAAATGGTGTCACCAACGTATTTAATTTTATGCGCCGGTTAAAAACTCAAATAAAGCCATAATTAAAGTCATTTAGTCAAATTCCCCCTAAAATATAGTATGATTTTTTAAGCTTTTCTATGATTTTTTTCAAATACATAATATCTAAATTTATTTTAATATTATATATATTATATGTTCTTCCAGTTTGAGTTTTGTGACGACACTTTGAGGTTGAGGTCCTTCCAGTTTCTTCCTTCCTTCCTGAGAAATCGCAAACGAACACAAATTGCGATTTGGGTGTTTTTAGTAGTTCAATTTCATCTCCAACTTGTGAGCAATGTGTCTGAGAAGCTCGTTGAAAATTCTCAACTTTCGCCGCAAAGTGGTCACGGTGCCTATTTGCCTTCTCACTCTCACCGTCGCCGGCGCTTCACTCTCCTCCAAACCCTTAAACCCATTTTCTGATCATTCTTCCGACAATTTAACCACCGGCCTCGACGGCATCCTCCGGTCTTCGCGCGCTCTCTGGACCGTCTGATTCCTTTCTCTCTTCAATTATGTTTTGCCTTAATTCTCCCATAAATTTATTTATTTTCTAATCTTTCTCGGTGCAGATCACATCAAATGTAGTTGATTACAAGTATTCGTTGTATGGATTGCCTAATGATTCGGACCAATATCGACATCTACTATCTGAGGTTTGTCTTTCTTTCTATTGTAACCTGAATTGGACTATACTTTGAATTTATTGTCTTTTTCATGGGTAAACTGCCGCTTTTATCAAACATATGTGATTACATTTCATTTCATTAATTCACTAAACATAGCTCAATGAAGACTTAATTGATCACTTCACCTATTCCTCAACCTTCTCTAGACAGTGCATCATTCAGTGAGGATCCATTTCTTAATTATATGGTTGCATCCCATAAACCCCACAAGCCCAATGATCTCTTTCATAGTATTAGATCATTCTTGACACTTGAGAGGAATTTCATGGTTTTCCTTCCACGATGACAGGCATGGTCATTCTCTCATATGCGGATATGTGGCATATACTCTTCTATAGCAAGTAAAACTAGAACAACCGTTGAAGAGGGTCTTTTGTTTTGTATACAAAGAGGAATCTTGACGAATGAGGGTGGTTAATATAAGGAATATTCGGTTGTTATTAGCAAGGGACCAATGGTCCCATCAAGGCTATACACAGATGAACCTATAGCTAGTATGAGTATGCTGAAATGATGAATGATATGGAATTATCTCCTCCTCTCTTATCATTATTTATATCTCGAAATGATATCTATATTTTCTTAGCATTTCATCCTCTTCTATTCTAGATTCTACCCTAATAATCCACATCTATCATTGGTATAAGTGACAATATTCTCACACCTAAATGATGTTGGCGCAATTTCAACCTCATGCCATGGAAATTGGAACTTACTTGCATGATCAGCAAGGAGATGTGCGCTTAGTTTTTGTGGTTAATATATCAAATAGTGGTTGTTTCTTTTCGTAGGTCCACTCACGTTCAGCTAAGAGAATATTGAAGTTATGTGAAGCCAATAAGGGTTTCTATGTTAAAGCTGGTCAATTTGCTGCAGCATTGCGGCAGCTTCCTACAGAATATTCGTCTACTCTAGCATCATTGCATGATCAGGTTTCCATGCTTTCTTTTTCTCTAGACAAAAGTATATATATTTGATTGTTTTATTTATTTATTTAAGATGTGTTTTAAGGTTTATATTGACTTAGGCAACTCCTTGTAATTTCAAAGCTATTAAAGAGGTTCTAAACAGCAACCTGGGAAAGGACTTATCACAGATGTAAGTGGGTTGTTGGGAGTATTATATGGTTATATATATATAATGTTACTTCAAATGTTGGTTATCGAAAAATAATAAATTTGTATATTTTCGTAGCTAACAAACTTCTTTTTATCTCCAAAAAAGCTGTTGAAAACAAATTCTCTGGAATGCTTAACTGAGAAGTAGGACGACGATGAAAAGTAGATTTTATCACTCACATCGCTTTCAAGCTATCTTCTTAGAAAAATACTTTTTTGTGAAATGATTTTCCCCTTATTTCTTGATTTTGATGTTTCGATTGCACTATTTCTTTCTATTAAAACTTCGTCTCTTTGTTCTTTCTTTAAAGTGTTCCACAGTTCATATTAAGCCGTTCTACTCAGATATTGTCACGGTAGTAGGAAGATATATTAGTGGTAGGTAGGAAGATATATTAGTGGTAGTGTAAGGTAGTATAAGGATAGTTTGGTAATTACTCTCTTAAGTTAGTGAGTTAATGAGTTAGTAGTAATGGAGTATGTATTATTTGGAGTAATGAATGAAATAGTATTGAATCTGGTTTATCTCCCCTAACTGTTTATATGCTACTAACTCATTACCCTACAATCCGTATACTACTATTAATTACCATACTACCCTTAACTTATTACTACTCATATATCCTACTACTAAAGTAGACGGAATTTAGTAACTATGTATGCTTCAGAAAATTGTTTGTGAAGAAAAAATGTATTATATGTGTATAATTTATAACGCTATTATTACGACGCTTTCTGAGATATGTTTTAACTCTCTCCGTTTTTTATGTCATTCTTAGTTTCATTGTGCTTAAACGACTCTAATTTTTTTCATAATACATAGAGCATTTAAAAATAAAAAAAGACCTGATATTTTCTTACTAAATCCAAGATTGCTGGTTTATCTTTTAGATTGATATTCAACTGCTTCTCTCATGTTTTTGAAAAAAAACAGATTTCTGTCATTTGATGAGCAACCAGTTGCTGCTGCCTCTATTGCTCAAGTCCACCATGCAGTACTTAAAGACCATCACGAGGAAGTAGCTGTTAAGGTCCAATACCCAGGTTTAGAGCAACAATTAAAAGTAGACATCAAAACGATGTCTTTCATATCAAAATCCGTTGCATTTCTTTTCCCCGAGTATAGGTTTCATTGGCTGGTATCAGAATTCGCCGAAGCTATCACACTGGAACTGGATTTTGTTTCTGAGGCAAAAAACTCAGAAAGAACAGCGAACAATTTCCGTAACAGCAGCATTGTCAAGATTCCCCGAGTTTTCTGGGAATTAACGACCAGCCGAGTAATGACAATGGAATTCTGTAAGGGATGCAAAGTCAATGATGTCGAATCCTTAAAGGAATTTGGAGTTGATCCCGTTGCTGTAGCAAATGAATTGGCGAATGTTTTTTCCGAGATGATTTTTGTTCACGGTTTCGTCCATGGGGATCCACATCCCGGTAACATATTGGTCTCTCCCAGGGGTAAAAATGGATTTTATCTTGTTATTCTTGATCACGGGATCTACAAGCAGTTGAATGAAGAATTCAGACTTGGGTATTGCCAACTTTGGAAGGCGTTGATTCTTCAGGATCCTAAAGGCATAAGACAGATGGCAGAGAGATTTGGTGTCGGGAAATATTATCAATACTTTCCAGTAATGTTTACAGGAAGAACAATTAATAGTAATTCAGGACTTGGGCAGGGAATGACGAATGAAGAGAAAGTGAAAATGCGAGAGGAGTTGAAGTCATTAACGATGGAGGATGTATCTTCGTTTATGGAATCCTTGCCTCCTGATTTCTTAACAATTATCAAAACTGATGGATTGTTAAGGTCTTTAATGCGGAGGTTGGGAGCTTCACAACGTGTTAGTTTGCAAGCTTATGCCAAAAATGCATTGTATGGTCTCATGCTAAAACATGGTTCTTATTCGGGTATGAAATATCTATATTCTCTGACAACTAGAAAACTAAAATTACTTTTGTTATATTCGTCACGTCCTTTCTTCTTTCCTTATTCAGTTATGTAGAAAACTAAAGAGAAAATATATTGTCGAGAATATTATTCAGTTATAGAATATAGATCATCTTTTTATAGGACACAGTACAATACCTCTTACATAAGTTAATAGTATCCTAGTCAAATATAATTATACTCAAGCATATGATACTAAATCTATGTTAGTAAGTTTGACTTTAATTTTGCAACATAATTTAGGCTTTAACAGTAACAACACCATTGGTTCTTCCTCTTATGAATCGTTTCCCACTCTTAAGGCTTTGTTTCTGGCTATTAAGGCTTTGTCTTCAGTTATATTCCGTTCGTCTCAACAACTTCGTCTCCAACCTGCTCGTTTTGTGTGGCTTCTAATCAATAGCTCACTTCGTCTCTAGAAGTTCGCTTTACCTTTTCTTTTTCAATGGGTACAAATATGAGGTTTTGGGATCTATTATGTAAATCTAAAATTGGTAATAACAAATGAGAAGAATAGTGAAAAAGTATGAAAAACAAAACTATTTTGACTATTGAAGCCCTTCATCCCTACTCCTTAACCAGAGATAAAACTAAAGAGAAGTTATGTTATTGACTTTTTTTTTTTTGAGAACGCTGGGTTCCGCTACTCCTATGGAGTGCGACTAATCCCCGCGGGTTAAGTACATAGCCCGCAAACATACTTAACCAATTAACCAGGCGCAGAACTTGCCGCCTGACGGGCTCGAACCCAGGACCTCATGGAGACCTGGGGGATATCCACCTCTTGTTGCCACTAGGCTAAAAGAGGGGATAAAAAATGGGGCAAAGGATTAAGTATGTAGCCCGCAAACACACTTAATCATTTAACCAGGCGCAGAATTTGCCGCCTGACGGGCTCGAACCCAGGAACTTAGGGTTGGTATCCACCTCTTTTTGCCGCTAGGCTAGAAGAGGGGATTAAGTGACTTACATAATAGAGATGATCCATTTATAGGATACAATACTTTATTCATATCATATTAATACTTGCAGAAATCAATATAGAGAAAAGTGTGCTCTGTATTATTCCACAAGATAGAGTTGTTTAAATACAAGTTACATCTTTGGGGATTTATCTAGCCTTCTACAAACTAGGAACCTTTTATGAGGATAAATGCAATTAGTTAGGGATAAATACTAATCTTAATATTTATCGCTCTAATTTTAGCTAATTGCTTATATGATAATTATCATGCTAAAGAACTAATTATGGGGCATTATCTAAACTCCTCTACAACCCAACTAGCTATTCAACTAGTCAAATTCAGCTATTAGCAAGGATTTGTTAAGAACATATGCATATTGGTTGTTGGTCCACACATAGGTTACTTGAATTTTTCCATCTTTAATCTTCTCTAGGATGAACTTTGTCTTATCACGGTAAACTGAATTCTTCATCATGCTTATTGCATTACTAGTTATCATAAAGAACTCCGACATGTAAATCTACTAAAGCAAGCTTGTGGAGATTGTTTGAACCATATACAGACCTGTCTAATTTGCAAACTTGATTTTCTGAGTTTGTGTGACTTATCCTAGCTGGTGTACCCATGTATACCTTCTCTTCTAGCCCCCATTTAGAAATACATTATTCACACCGTGTTGATAGAGTGGTCCGTTCACAATTTACTGCAATAGAAAGTATTACTCGAACAATATTCTACATAGAAAAAAATGCAAATGTCTCTTGCTAGTCAATTCCATGCGGTTGTGTGAAAACCCTTTGAATACCAATATGGGATTTAGTCTTCATAGTAGTTACTGATTGGGACCATCATAATCAGTCACATTCAGTTTGTAACAGATGACTGAAATGGAGAATGTATGACTAGAAATTAAACTTTAGATGATGTTCAAGTTTAAAAAGCTGCCCCATTGGTGAAATTTTTGATTGTTTAACATAGAATGATTTTGATCATTTCTTATTGATTTTAATATGCTTTTACGATTGTGTTTCTGATCTCCTGCAGGGAAATGGTCTGTTTCTAAATTCAAGGCTAACTTGAGTTACCTCCATCTAAGAATCATACTCGGTAAGACAGCAGAGTAGCTACATTCTTGAATACTACTTTTTTTTCTTTTCTTTTTCTAAATGGGGAAAAACTGAATGGTTGTGTGCATATACAGAGACAGTAGAGTGGCTATCTTGGGTGGCCAAGGTTTGGAACTTTCTCACTAGAAAGTTTAAACAGGTTCTCCTCACTTATTCGCCTCGATATTTGGTTCCTTCATTATTCTTGTCTACTTCATGAACCAATTCAAACCAAATGAGCTCGATTTTAGTTCCATTATTTCGTATACAGACAGATATGTTAAAATTTATCAAAGAAGCTCATTTTGTTTTGATGCACCTTGTTGTAGTACTACTTTTGTTGCTTGGTCAACTTAAATAATAAAAGTGAAGAGAGTTATATAAGAAAAAACATATTGTTCCAACAATTAGAATCATTTGTTTGTTTGGGTAATTGGGTCGGGTTGGTTCGTTTTTTTTTTTAACTAAATATGTATAAAAAAAAATAACTTAGTTATGCTAAATTCAATATCTATAATGGGTTTGCATTTGAATGGATAGATTATATATGGTTGGTCCATTATTTTAAACATCTATATAATTATAAAAAAAATATTCAAAAAAATTTAAAAACTAGATTAATTTAGATGAGTATATTTTTTTGAAACAAAATAATTATTCAACAAAATTTAAAAACTAATTAAAGTATTTAACTTAGCCAAGTATAAGAAAGGTACTATAAAGTAGATTTAAACCAACATTATGTAATTGGGAAATTGTGTCAAGAAAAAGTAAATGAAGGGAAACTAAATAATATGCAAAACCACCTTTGAAAAAAGAAGTCCAACAATTCTAATGAACAAAAACGGAAGCAATGCAGAAAATAAAATTTTACATTATATTTTCCTTACGAATCAAAAGGTTTTTATTTTTATATTTGAAGTATGGAAAGGAAAGGGATGGCAAAAACAAGAAAGATCCCATCCTTTAATCATTCATTTAGTATTGATAAAGTTGCCCAAGCAAACAAAATCGGAAGTAGCCAGCCATGCCCATGAATAAACACCTCAGATATCCTCTGGTCCATTGATTTCCTGGAGAACACAACCCCGTTAGAACACACTTGTACCAAACAAATAATATGATATATATTCAGTTACCTTGTCCACAATTACAGCTCCATCTGGGATTTCAAGCTTAACTCCAGATTTTGCAGCAATAACAACTTTCCCCTGTTATTATTATTATTATAAGACGGTCATGTAATGAAGATGACGAAAAAGAAGAAGAGAATTTGAGTGTTCCAAGTAAAAAGTACCTTGACAGTAACGCCGGATCCAAATGAAACATCACCAGACACCTTTAGACTATCCAGCTCTATGATACTTGGGATAGACTTGAACCGTTTCAAAAAATCCGATACCTTTTTGAATTCAGGACCCAATTCAATGGAAGGATTTTCAAGGTTTGTCCTTGCTTTGTTTCTAATCACAAACCCATCTTCCACTGTATACAAATCAGACTGTTGTATGACACAGCCAACACCAAGAAAGATGACAGGAATCAGAGTCAAGTCAGCCAACTAATTAGCACTACTACAAACAAACAAACAAACCTGTTACCTGAACAAGAAACAAATCTGATGTAGCTTTCACTGGAAGGAATCGAGACCGGGGAACATTGCTCCCAATTGCATCATCAAAGAACTGTCATTCATTCATTCAATCATTCAATTACTAACTAGAATGATCACTTTCAGGAATTAAAATAAAGATAATTACCCTAATTGCAGCACCAGCAGCTGTTTCCAGCTGAAGAACTTTTAATCCCTCCACTTCCTGAACATCATCATCGTTAATTATCATCCATCAAAACAACATCACCATTCTTCATTAATTGAGTTAACTGAAACATATAAAGTTACTTTAGGGTTTGGGATAATCTCCATTTTCAATGCATCTCCTTCTACAAGTCGATTGATTGCCTTCAAGTTCACCCACCTGCCCAAGTAGTAAGTAAACATGAGCAATCACCATTCAGGCTATTTGTTACTCAACCGAACTACTAATCCTCACTTACAAGTTATTCGTGTTGAAAATCTTGAACTTCTCAATTGACTTGAATTCATTGACCTGAAATTGTCACCAATTATCAGTTATTAGGTTCAACATTCAGACGGAACAAATGACAAGCCCATCTTAAGGGTATCTATATGTACTACTACCGTGCAGTTATTTAGAACTTAGGAGGACGACGACACATCATATATATAAATATATATATATATACAAATATAACTCAAAGAACACAACTTTAGGAACTATAGCACTTACATATTGATCAGGAACTTGTGCGATTTCCAGGAGCTACATAAAATAAACCACACAAACATCATTACTAACAGATCCCATATATAAAATAGAGACATAGTATGCACTAACAATTAATTGAGATTATACAAAAACAAATAGAGACAACAGGGAAATTAAGGAAGAGCCTGATAACAATAACTTTCTAGTTATGCTCAATCACTTCATAGTTTCGAAGAGAAGTGGTTCAAGGGCTTGTTTGATAAAAGGTTATCTGAAATTAATCCAAATAACCTCTTAGACCATTATTCACCGAAATACTAAAATATTCTTACTTTATATTCTGTAACATTATAAAATATTGATATTTTAGACATTTAATCAAAATAAACCCCACATAATCCCAACTTTTCATCAAACAAGTTTTGTTTTTCTTTCCAAAAAGTCAAACTATTTCAAATAATCCTACATCAAGCAAGCTCTTAGAAAGAATTGATAAACGATAGCTATAGACGAGTTAAGACACAGCAATGTAATAGAGAAGAACCGGATAGCTAAACAAAATGAACTAATAGATGCAATCATTGCTTAGCATCATTTATAGAGAGAACTGAACTTGATTTAGAAGAATTTTAGCCCAAAAAAAATAGCATAGAGTGTTGTAATGTGCCCTTCAATGAACTTTATCTATAATATAAGCAAATTGCAGACTAATATTTTTTTACGTCCATCCAGCTAAATTCAGATGAAAGACTGTTAAACATGAAGAGAAGCAAACACATACCTGAACCTTCCCATCATAGGAAATCAAGGTTCCTCCTTTCACATCAGCCAAAGTTTTTGGTGTGACCTGCATGAGTATTTAGATATGTGAAACCGGAAACAAAACAATAAAACTGGAAATGACTCCAACAAATGTATATATTGATATTACCTCCATACAGTATTCATTCTTGTTTTTGATCAAGTGATTTAATATCCCTGCAAACTTAGATTAAGGAACCCAATAATTTCTGGTATCCACTTCAATAGGATCTTACAAATACAACGGAATAAAAGCCACAAAAGGATACTCAAGTCCACTATAGCGCCTAAATTATCTGAATTGGCAGCAAACACATACTCCTTGCCCTATAAAAGATTAGAATAACAAAGTTAAGATAGAGAAAACTGAACTGATTATCAGATTGCTTATTAAAAACGAGAGCAAAACCTCAGATAAGAAGGCATCAAGCTTGCCACTGTTTTTCAATGAAGGAAATACGTCACCATGACCAGGAGGGTACCTTCAATGCAATAGTACCATGAAGATGTATATATGCGATCAGATACCACCAATTAAAAATATATTAAGGCTATGTTTGGCCGTGCATAATTGGATTTAGAATTACATTTTCAATTTTATAAGAATTGAAATTGATTTACAATTCATTCTTTATGTTTGGAGAAATAATTGCAATTCCAAAAAAGGATTGACAGAATTGAAACTTCAAAATAACATATACATTCAATTCCTTATTTAAATTCACCAAACAAGCAAAGAATTTAGAATTGGACCCCAATTCCAATTCTAATTTGGCTCGAACCAAACATAGTTTACAAATGTCATACCATCCATCCTTTCCAAATTTTCCTTTGGAAGGCATTGGCAGAAAGTCTTCAGCAACTAAACGAGGATATTGACTCTGGAAAAATAAAAGCAACCAAGGTCAATAAATAGTAGTATTAGGATTCACGTGATAAGCTAGTTGTACGAGTGAAAATCAAAACCAAACAATTACTACTGTAACACATTTAAATGACATACCTGGTTGAATGTATGAATCTTTATATTTGATTTTGAATATTGTTCTACAATCTACAAAACGAGAACAACGAATCAAATATTTTGTCAAATGGTTACAGATAGAGTTCCAATACATAAGACAAATATATATATATATATATATATATATATATATATATATATATATATATATATATTTTACATGAGCTATTACTGACCTTCAATGTGTCATCATGCGTGTTGAAAGAATTCATCAACACGAGAGGCACATTGCATCCATATTTAGTATTGAGAGACTAAGCACAAAAGACAGTAGTAAGATATACAAAGCCATCCAAAAGATAATGAAGTTGAACAATATGCAATGACAATTGAACCTCAATCTGCTTGACGATCAAATCCAGGAAAGTCAAGCCATTCCGAACCTCAATGACAGACCTGCATTCCGTGGAAACATAGCTTCATCAGTAATCGAGCAACTAAAATGCTGATTTTTAACAGTTTCAAATTTGAACAGTAGGGTTTAGGAAATTAGGACAAACACTCTGTACATAAGCAAATCCAAGAAATATAAGTACAAGAAGGAATTAGGACAAACACTCGGTACATAAGCAAATCCAAGTAATATAAGTACAAGAAGCATATGTAAAGATGAAGAGACTGCTTCATTAGCTTAGAGATGCCATCTGTGTTCAGGAAATCCCACTAAATACAGTCTATTAAACTAGTCATTTCAAGCAAATCATGGTAAAATTTAGATTCTTGAAGTTCAGAAAAATAGAATCCAGGAATTAATGACTGCTTGTTGGCAAACCAACCATGGAATCTACTACAATTTACATATGCAGCTTACCGTATTCTAGACATTTTCAAAATTGTAGAAGAATCATATTACAAATCAAGTGCTCCAGCAGCAGCTCATAAAATAGAATTATTCTATTTTGAATGTCACTATCAGAACAAATTTGAATGAAGATTAACAGGGTCATAGTTATTATGTTTTGAAAAGCAGAAGACAATTTCCCATATAGATCAAATAGACACTATCCAAAATCAATCTTTCACAAACAGCAAGGATTCAGATACAAATATCACCAATGACATGAGAAGAGCATAGTATATGTCTAGCTTTAAAGGATGATATATCCCCAAAATGAAATGAAAAAAGTAGTTAAATTCATACTTAGGACCAGTGCATCCCATAGTTGTTCCAAGTCCTCCATTAAGTTTCAAAACAACTAATTTGTCCAAAAGCTTCTTAGTTTCCTCAGGATCTGCAGAGAGTAAATAAGCCAAATCAATCAACACAACATAGGGAACTGAAATCTCGCCAACAAAAAGAAACTGAGAAATTACCTTCAGGAAGAGGAGCTAAGCTGTCGTACGGAACGACAACCTCATCAGTGGGAGTCTGGATCTTGCTCCATTCAATATGCTGTGCTTCACCACTTCAATAAAGCAATTCAAGAACAGAGTTAAATCACATTCCTCTATCACACAAAATCTAATCGAAATGATAATCCAACTACAGTTAGTTAGATCTAAAATGAGAGCAAATAACAAGATCTCGTCTATAATCCAATAACAGTTATCGATCCATTAAGCAAAAACGAAAATGTAGAAACAATTGATAGATTCATATTATATTAGACAAAAACGACATAGATTCGGTAAATTACGAGTCATGCAAGTACGAAAACGTGGAAACGAATCAAAATGACGATAGATTTGGTTAAGCAACATTAAGTTACGAATCATTTACAAAACCGCAATACAAATACAGAGGAACGATGAATCAGATCGATAAGCGCAAATGTAACATAAACATACCTGAGATAACGACTGACCAGATTTATGAATCCAGATTTTTCATTCTCGCTGTAAAAACAACAGAAACAGATCACATATCAAAATTCAGATCTAAGAGTGATAGAGAGTTCGTTCAGTGGATCGGACATACCTGATTTCGTTAAGAGCAGATACAGCTGATTTTAGGTTGGAGAGCTTATCGGCGTCGGTGGAGCTAAGAGTTGCTGTTGCCATTGCAGCGATTTCAATGTAGCTGATTCAGCTCTGAGTTTAGAGAGAGAGAGAGATCTGATCTGATTTGTGGTACATATATCAAAGTGGTTTGATAAGCATCGTTCTTTTGTATCCCCACGATAAACGGGTAATAGAGTGTGATGAGAGAATATGCGGATATTACGGTTATCCCATAATATTTGAGTGTTTAATTAAATCAATTAATTAACTAATTTAGTAACTAATTACTCATTACCATCTTTCATAAAAACAAATTTCAACTATTAAGATATTAACCACCATTTCCATTCAAAAATAAAATAAATTAGTCTTTTTTGTGTGAATAATTTAATAACCTATATATAATAATTTATATAATTATTATTTATTCAAATAAATAAATTAATGTAATTTAATTTTATAAATATGAATTTTTTAGTATTATTTTTTATTTAATTATATATAAAATAATAATAATATACCACTAATAATATTTTAAAATGAACTTATATAATTTGATTTGAAATATATTTTTCATGTTAGAGTTTATAATTTTAAATAAATTTTTGAATATTTGAATGACGCACATACAAATTTAAAATAGTTTTTCACAAAATATATATTTTAATTATTTTTATGAAAAATAATAGTGAGATAGAATTTAGAAGAGGAAATGAGCCTTAAAAATTTAAAAAGATTTATATATTCTCTCTTTCCATCCTTTTTTTCAGTTAATAAGGAAATGACATGTCATAAATTTTTTTCATTTTCTCCCCCAAATTTATTTTTATTCACTCAAAGATCAATTCTATGTAAGCACGTCTCATTGATAAAACATTGTATCAATGATTGAATATTTACCATTATGTAGATATGCAATAATTGAAGATATTGTAGTTGAAAATTGGTTAAATCCAAATGTCCAAAATAAAATGTTTGACTAACAAATGGTAAGGAACATATCTTAATCAAGGCTATTATAGCCTAATTTTGTTTCCTATGCATATATTATTATTTCCTTTTATAGTTTTACCACTAAATAAAATGAACTCCTTTTTTTAATTTTGTTTATTTAACAAATTCTAATTAAATATAATCGATATTTAAAAATATAAATAAACTATGTTTATCACCACCACTTCACCACTTATGACAACTAATACACTACTATTATTATTTTAAAGTTTTAAATTAATAAAGATTTAATAAATAATAATAATAAATTGAGTTGACTTAATTTTAGTTCAAATTAGACTATTGGTGTAACATATTTATTATTTTATATAAAAATAAGGTATATAATTTTGTGATAAGCAATTGACTGCAGATCGAGAGGTCATCAATTCAAACTTGGTTGAGTAATCATATTAAGAGTGATTCGAGTCCTTCAATAATAAATAAATTGTATAAATATAGGGTCCATAGCTCAGTGGTAGAGCATTTAACTGCAGATCAAGAGGTCACCGGTTCGAACCCGGTTGGGCCCTTTTTATCGAGTGTTCGGGTGCAATACTTAATTTTTCATATAAAAATAAGATATACAATTTAGTGATAGAGCAATTGGCTATAAATAAAGAGGTCACCAATTCGTCACCGGTTCGAACCCGGTTGGGCCCTTTTTATCGAGTGTTCGGTGCAATACTTAATTTTTCATATAAAAATAAGATATACAATTTAGTGATAGAGCAATTGGCTATAAATAAAGAGGTCACCAATTCAAACTTCATTGGGTTCGGGTGCACATATGAAAAGTTTATTTGAGTCTTAATCCAATTTAAACCAGAATTAGACTATTTAGGTAAGATACTTAATTTTTTTAATAGAAAACAAAGTGTTTAAATATAAGGTTCATAGCTCATTGATAGAACATTTTACTGCATATCAAAAGATCATCAACTTAACACAGTTGAGCAATATTTATCAAGTTTGTCAGAACATTTAAAAAACACTATCACAAATAGGTCCAAGAATATCAAGGATTTATTGGAGCCCAAACTCAATCCAACCCCAAATTAGATTATTTGTATAAGATACTTAATTATTTTATATAAAAATAAGGTGTACATATCGTGTTACAACAATTGAATGCAGATTAAGAGGTCGCAAATTCAAACTTGGTTGGGCATGAGTGATCATATCTAGGGTTTAATCGAGTCCTAACCCAATCTTAATCCGAATTAGATTATTTATGTAAATATTTAATTCCTTAAATATAAAAATAAGGTGTGTAAATATAGGGTCCATAGCTTAGTATTAGAGCATTTGACTGCATATGAAGAGATTACTAGTTTGTTTTATTTTACTTTTCAAATAGGATAGAACATTTGAAAAAATGATATTTTTCATTTTAGAGTTTGTAATTTTAAATAAATTTTAAATTTTGAATGTTTGTTTTTACAAATTTATAATAGTTTATCACGAAGATTGGGCCTTTTTTATTGAGTTTATTTAATTTAATTTTTAACTAATAGGGAAGAACATTTGAAAAAGCTTATCACAACTAGGGTGATAATATATTTATAGGAGCCCATACCCGAATTAGACTATTTGTGTAATATACTTAATTTTATATAAAAATAAGGAGTACAATTTTGTGGTAGAGTAATTGAATACAAATAAAGAGGTCACCAATTCAAACTAATTTGGGTTCGGGTGAGCATATGAAAGGTTTATTCGAGTCATAACTTAATCCAAACCCGAATTAAACTATTTATGTAAGATATTTAATTTTTTTAATAGAAAATAAGTTGTATAAATATAGGGTCCATAGTTTAGTGGTAAAGTACTTGACTATAGATCAAGATGTCATTAGTTCGAACTCAATTGAGCCCTATTTATCGAGTTTATGTTTATTTTATTTTTAAAATATGGTATAACATTTGAAAAAGATGATCACAACCACCAAGAATGAGAATATCAAAGATTTATTTGAGCTCTAGCCCAATTCAAACCCAAATTAGACTATTTGTGTAAAAAAACATTATTATTTTATATAAAAATAAGGCATACAATTTCATGATATAGCAATTCACTACATCAAGAGATCACCAATTCAAACTTGGTTGGGCACCGATGATCATATTTAGGGTTTATCCGAGTCCTAACCAATCCAAACCCGAATTAGACTATTTATGTAAGATACTTTATTTGATTAATAAAAATAAAATTGTATAAATATAGGGTCCATAGCTCAGTGGTAGAGCATTTGACTGCAGATCAAGAGGTCACCGGTTCGAACCCGGTTGGGCCCTTTTTATAACACACTTAATTTTTTATATAAAAATAATGTGTATAATTTAGTGTTAGAGCAATTGATTACAAATAAAGATGTCTCCATTTCAAAACTTGTTGAGTTTGGGTGAGCATATGAAGTTAACTCATTAGGAAAGAACATTTAAAAAATATTATCACAATTATTTGCAAACCCGAATTAGACTAGATACTAAATTTTTTTATATATAAAAATAAGGTGTATAATTTAGTGTTATAGTAATTGACTACAAATAAAGATGACTCCATTTCAAACTTTGCTGAGTTCGGGTGAGCATACGAAGAGTTTATTTGAGTCATAACTCAATCTAAACCCGAATTAGACTATTTAAGTAAGATACTTAATTTTTTTTAATAAAAAATAAGGTGTTTAAATATATGGTCCATATATTAGTGATAGAGTATTTCTGGTTCAAACACAATTGAGCTATATTAATCAAGTTTGTTTAATTTATTTTTAAAATATGGTAGAACATTTAAAAAAAACACGATCACGAATATCAAGGAATTATTGGAGCCCTAACTCAATCCAAACCTAAATTAGACTATTTGTGTAAGATATTTAATTATTTAAAAAAATAAAAATAAAGTGTACAATTTCATGTTAGATCGCAATTGACTGCAAATGAAGAGGTCACCAATTCAAACTTAGTTGGACACGGGTGATCATATCTTGGGTTTATCCGAGTTCTAACTCAATTCAAATCCGAATTAGATTATTTACGTAAAATACTTAATTTCTTAAATATAAAAATAAAGTGTGTAAATACAGTGTCCATAGTTTAGTGTTATAGAATTTGATTGTGGATTAAGATGTCACTAGTTTGTTTTATTTTACTTTTTGAATAGAGTAGAATATTTGAAAAAGATGATATTTTTCATTTTAGAATTTATAATTTTAAATAAAATTTTAAATTTTGAATGTTTGTTTTTACAAATTTAAAATAGTTTATCACGAAGATATATATATATATTTTTTATTTTTTTGTTACTAAATCTTAAAAATTAGAGAAATTGTATTTGTGGCAAAAATGACTTTGTTAATGTTCAATTATATGTATTAATTTAAAATTTTATCTTATACAAAAATCATTCAAAATATTGTGAATTTTGAGATGTACCAAGATTTATGATAGATGACAACTAAGCTCAATCAAGTCATGTGACAATTTTTTCAGGAGGATTCAAAATGATATAGAAAATGTCAAAATAGTATTTTTATTGAAAAAATATAGAAAATTATCATAATTCTTATTCACTCAAGATCAATTCTATGTAAGAACATCTAATTGATAAAACATTATATCAATGATTAAAGATTCACCTTTATCTAAATATGCAATAATTCAAGATATTGTAGTTGAAAATTGGGTAAGTCCAAGTGTCCAAAATAAAATGTTTGGCTAACAAATTGTAAGGAATATATCTTAATCAAGGCTACTCTAACCTAATTTTGTTTTCCTAGACATATACTATTATTTCCTTTTATAGTAGTACCACTAAATAAAATGAACTATTTTTAGAACTACCACTTAGACAACTAATACAATATTATTATTGTTTAAAAAGAATAGATTAATAAAGATTTAATAATTTTTTTTGAGTTAACTTAATTTTAGTTCAACCTCTACATAGATCCCTACATAGATCCGTTCATCATGTTGTTACGAATCACATTATTTTTTATCATATTAAACTGTTCGAATTTGTCAGCTAGATTTGTTTTCAATAAACTTACTAAAGTTGGTCCAAAAACAAATAAAACTTTCAATAAGATGCCAAAGATATATAACATTTATAAACAAAGTTGAATTCTCTTGTCACTACTTACACACCTCTTATATGGAACAAAACCTTTCTCCTCCCAATTACAACAATTTCTCCTTCTTTTCTCAGATGAGGAGCTTCTTATGTTGTTGCTGTTTTGAGATTCCACTTCCTTGCTTGAATCATTCTCCCCATTAATGCCTAAAGAACCACAACTACTAGAACTAGTAGGAGTCAAACATGTAATTGGACTATTTCTCGAAGCAATTGGGCGATGAATTTGAAATAGTGGATATGATGGTTCTATTTGATTCGAGTTCCCACTTGGATTCAAAATGTAATCCGTGCCAATCGAAGAAGAATGGTTTTCAGAGCTGGAAATTTCAACTAAAACCGTTGTACCAAACAATTTAAGGGTCCGAGTTGGTGATTTACTTGGTTTGGGTGATGAACCGGATTCAGAGACAGATAAAACTGAAGTTGGGGATTGATGTTCTTGTTCTGAAACTGAAACTGAGACTGAAACTGAAATTGATGAAGTTGAATGATGTTGTTCTTCATCATTCATAATACTAACTGTTTTTCTTCCTGTTTTGATAACTGTTGATGAAATCGGTTTACGTGGATATGGATGGGCAGGCTTTCTTTTCGGGCGAGGTGGAGGAATCTCGACAGTTAATTCGGTTGAATCGCGAATCACTTTGGAAAAGAATTTTTGGGCGTGACTTCTTATTTGAACAGCAGTCTTGGTACCAATATGGTCTGAACAAAGAAAGATTAACAAATTAAGGTTGAGTTTTGTTCTTTTTAATTAATCAAATTCTTTGGTTAAGACCTACCTTCGATATGTCGCCAAGCCCGACCGTGTAATTTGAGAGCTTCGACGAATTTATCGTGCTCTTGTTCGGTCCATTTTTGTCTCTGTTTCTTGATTGTGTAAGTTTTTCTTACCTAATATAAATAAATGTAACTTTGTTTTAGAATAATTATTACCATAATTGTTAACTAGACAGTTAAATTATGCAAGTTTTGTTAAATAAAATTACCTTGGGACAAAATTGAGAGCTGGTAATAGTAGTGGCCACTATGGTTTTATCAACGGACGATGGATTGGCATCACATTGATCCTGCATTCATTTTAATCATTGATTAAATCTCCCATAGACAAAAATACATTTTTATCACTCATAAAATGATTTAGAAAAATTATTTGTAAAAAAATTGTTTTCAACAAAATAAATAAATAAAAAAATTAAATTATGAAGTTAATAGCTCTTCTCTAGTATCTACGAGTTTGTTGGGCAATAAATTTGTATTTTACTATATGTTTACTTATCATTTTTCACTATATATTAACAATTAAAAAAAAAAACATTTTTTTCACTCATGTTTTTGTTTAAAAAATCATTTAATTTAATAACAATTTTTATATTAAATAAAAACCAGTTACCTTACACTTTTTATTTTATCAATTTTTTTTTTGGTCATACAAGTTGAATTTATACTCTTTAACTAAATTATTTTAATATATTAAATAATTTTTATTCATTTTGTATTGACCTAATTATCAAATTAGGTTATTCTTTTAGACTAATTTAAAATTTAAATATCTTATTTTCAAACCTCATTTTCTTTATCGTTAAAATCATACCAAATATTGTTATAATAATTTCAAACACCGCTAACGTGAAATTTATAAATAAAATATCACTAATTTAATAATCGAATTTTAATCAATTAAGAGTTTTGATTACCGAATCTCAAAAATTCGATAAAAATCACTCTTTGATAGTTAAATATTTATAACGGTGTTTGAACCGTTAATACAAAAACTTTATAATTTTAACTTAAATTATGAGATTTAGAAATAAAAATGGCCAATTAGCCCTCAATAAATAAAAGTTCTAATTTTGACAATTCACCAATTTTAATTATTAATCTAAAATAATCCATTTTAAGATGAGATCGATATGATCCATATATAGGCAAACAATGATTTAAGACATTCCAAATATAATTTTTCTCTTGACAAAAAGGATGAAATACGGCGTCGTTTCCTATTAGTAGTGGCGTAATTTGGAAATCAGTGAAATGATGAAATGAAAGTCGTACCTGTAAGGAAGAAGATGAAGCCATTAGAGACGATCTGATCAGTTTGGTGAAGAAATTCGTGCTAATTATGGACAAATCTGGACCAAAGATCCGATTTTTTTCGAATCAATCAATCAATCAATGAATCCTTAATTCATCATCAACTCTCTAGATCCTCAATTTGAAACGGAGAAAATAGAAAATATCGGAGATAAGATTGGAAATGAAAATTCAGTGAGGGAGAAAGAATATAGAATAAGGGTATAATATAAGAAGAGACAGATGAGAGAGAGAGAGAGAGGAGCCACGTCATATTCTTATTTTTATTTTTATTTTTTTTAGAAATTTCAAAATTTGGTAATTTAATTTCACATTCAATTGGATGATGATCAATCTGGTGGCTGTTGTTCAAAGATAAGAGTTTCAGCCACGTGGCAATAGCACTTTTAGCACTTTCTTCTTTACTCTTGATAGTATGTGTGTGTGTGACTGTGTGAGAGAGAGTAACGAAAAGCGTACGGAAACTTATTGACACGTGGCGGAATCGTAAGTATGGCAGTTGATCTGATGAAAGGTCGTTACATATTTCGCTGCCGTTAATTAAGTTCGTCAAAAAGAATTGTATTTTATTTATTTTTTTATTTTTTTTATTATGGATAGATAGTTTAGGGCTTGTTTGAGGAAGTGGTTTTTTTATTTTGTCTGGGTTTTATTTAAAAAAATCATTTTTTGATAAAAAGTAGGAAAAAATTGGTTTTTAAAATTTAAAGACTAATTTGTCTTTTGACTTTAGAAGATATGATGTAGGTGAGAGAATGATGGTTTAGAGAGAGAAAATAAAATTAAAGGGTAGTTTTGGTATTTAAATGATAAAATTATTTGATTTGATGGTTGATAAGATGTTTGGGCCCTTTCATCAAACGAGGCCTAGATATGATTGTAATATATATATATATATATATATATATATATATATATATAATGACACGCTTAATTTAAAATGTTGAAGGTGGACTTCACGCTCTCTCCAAAATCATCTCATCATCCTAAGGTATTTTCTCATATTTATCTCTCTTCATTTATCTTTATTAATTAATTGTTTTTCTTTTCTTAATCGTATATATATTTTCATAAATTCTATTAATTAAGTTTATCATTAATTATTCTAGGTTCATTATTCCTTTATATATATATTAATATTTTTTTATTAATTATTTTAAAAGTAATTTAATAATTCTAATCTAAAATATTATATATATTAATTGAATTTAACATTAAATATTAATTATAAAAAACTGCAAAAATAATAATAGTTTCAGTTATTATATTATATTAATTATAAAAAAAATATCTATATTAATTCAGTTTAACATTAAATATTAAATATGAAAATATACAAAAATAAAAAATAAAATTCAATTATCATGTTATAATTATCTATTAATTTAATTTAACATTAAATAATGATTATATCAACGTACAATTAAATCAATATATTAAAACAACTCGACTTTTCATCTTCTTCCTCACCCAAATATTTTCTCCTATAAATAATCTTAGATCAACAAGTTTCAATTGAAGAGAGAATAGCTATATCGACTCATAATATTCTCAATTTCTCTGTCAATATCATTCTTTCAATAATTAAATTTGCATTATGTTATGTTTCAATAATTAGTTGTTCACTGTTTTGTAATATTACATAAGAGTGCGTCCCATTGAGACATCGAATGAAATCTATTTTACTGTTATCGTTTAAGTCTTAGGCTTTGTTCGGATTGGATTTTTAAAAAAACCTAAAAAGGGAAAAAAAGTAATAACTAGTGATAATTTTGAGATGATTATGATTATTTTTGGTAAAAAATTTAAAAGATATTTATATATATATATATATATATATAAATAAAATAAAAAATAATAATTTAAAATAGAAGGTATTTTAGTATTTTAGTTAATGAAACGAGTGATTAATTGGAAAATTGATTTTGAATGAGTTTTTTAAAAAACTCAAAGAGAATAAGGTCTTAGGGCTTGTTTGAGGAAAGAGTTTTTTGGGTTTTACTTGGGTTTTTTAAAAACCCTCCTAGTAAAAACTAAGAAAAAATTGGTTTTTAAAATTTGAAGACTAATTTACCTTTTGACTTTAGGGGATATGGTGTAGGTGAGAGAATGATGATTTAGAAAAAGAGGATAAAATTATAGGGTGGTTTTTGGTATTTAAATGATAAAATTATTTGATTTAATGGTTAATAAGATGTTTAAATTTTAAGATAAAAACTGGATTTTATTTTTAAAATCTTTCATCAAATGAGTTCTTAGGTAATTATAAAATTTGGTTAATTTACTTCTAATTAAGATATTGCTAATGAATCCTATTTATAATTTGATGCATATATAAGGGTAAGATATTTTATTGAATAATTTTATGTTTTCTTAAAATATACTAAGTGTGAACGGATTAGATTAGTTTGAGGTTAGTTTAATCTCACTAAAAACGAATCAGTAGGAGAGTGACTGTGATCTACTCTCTATTTTTTTATTTTTTTATTTATTTATTTATTTTAATTTTTCATTTATTTTCTTAAAATCTCTAATTTCAGAATCCGTCTCTGCTAATTGCTAATGCGTGTCACGGTCCATTGATGTTAATGATTAGAATTAATAGATGACTTCTTATAAAAGGATGATTTGTTGCAATTAAAATATACAAAACATTATAAAACTTATTAATATATGATTAACTATTTTGTATTGAACAATAGAATAAACGAGAGTGAGATTTTGAAAAAAGTTGCTATTTGAATAGCACAGTACGATGAAAGTTGTAAACTGTGTTCAGGGGGAGTTATGGTTCATCATTGGCCTCTATGGTAGAATCAGTTGGGGGACCTGAGAGGCGGTGATTTATCATGCGGTTTGCAACAGAAAGAAGGTTGAGTGATAGATGAGGAGAACGTTTTCAGATAAATGAGTATTCGTCAACGCCCAAAGCCAACCCTTTAGCTAGTCCTCTTAATAAAGTAGTTATACCGCCGTTCAATCTCACTTATAAAGAATAATCTTGTAAAATGAGAAATTGATCGAGTAATGATCGTGTTGCGTCAACTATAGGGACTTTTTAGTCCATACCTAAAACATGTGAAGGTAAAAAAAAAGTGGAAATGAAACTTGCACAGATACTTTTCAAAATTGTGAACATGTTCAACAACCTTAGCTTAAAATTAGACTAGCTAATAAATTTTGCTATAAAATTATTGAAATTGATAGCCATAAATCAAGAACATGATCCACATTCAAAAGAAACTATATATTAAAAAAACATCAAAATAAGATTGTATAATCAAGATGCAAATTGATTGCAACAAGTAAAATGTACCAATAATTGAATTCATGATGAACTAGTTAATCCCAAGAAATGAGACCTAAGTTAGTTTAAATATAAAATGTTCAAAACTTTATATCTTTTCAAATGGAGCCTACAAATGCATTTTGTTTACAAACAAAATTCAAACAAATCCAAAAGGCATTAAATTTTGTTATTTTATAAGTTAATAGGTAATAAAGAACTGACACGTAGAAGGTTTTCGAAATATCCGGTCACCCGATAATAGAAATTCAGTGTAAATTTAAGAAAATAATTTATAAAATATCTACACCTCTAAAAATAGAAAGGAGATAGATAAGAGATATTAGAGACCATTACTTATGGATTGAAATTTGGATGAGGTCCTCTTCAAGCATACTGTCCCCCCAAACCTGATTTTGACATTTCATTATCATATTTCTAATAATACATCTCTTCAATTATTGTTTTTTTTTTTTTTTTTATAAAATAATATTTTTTCTATTAATTTTTCCTATATTTTTGATGCCTCTTTGTATATAGGTGTGCTTATGAGATAACTTATCATGAACTCGATCTAATAAGTTATTTATATACGATAAATTCTTATGTGAGGTAGTTTAAAACTCTCTTTTTTGTGTTGGATATGTTTTAATTTAGTTTGAATATATACTTGTATAGTCTCATGAACTACTTTTCTATATATATAAAATGACCTTTATTTTTAATAAATATTAGAAAAGACATTTTATCATGTTATCTCAATTGAAAAAAAAGAAGAAGAAATAAATGCAAATGCTAGAACATGGCCTTACCTGTAATGATTGAGACATAAGAAAATCTTTTGCGCGCATATCTAGAATTCACCATTAAAGTGGTATTTAAATATTAATATAATTTTATTGTATTTGATTTAAGCATATGAAAATATTTAACATCTAAATAATTTTATTTATTTTATGTTTATCATTCATTTTGTTGAGTGATTTTTAATTTATAGATGAATGTTAATAAGGTTTTAATATTAAAAAAAAGTAAAGCATAAGATTTACAAAAATATATATTTTACTTGACCTACCTTATCTTTCATTATATTAAGCATAAGTTAATCAAAATTTTATATTATAAAAATAAAAACAAAGTCATTTTTTTAAGAAAGATAATGTTGATTGTATATAAAGTTCTTAAAGAATAAGTTTTTAATTATACTTTATCTAGTGTAAAATATTATTTCTTTTTTTATAAGTCTTGTGTGTTTTGTCTTATTTTAATGTTGATTTGTTTTACCAGTTTATTTTATCAAGATACTAACACCCTAAAACAATGAATAAATTTATAACTCACAAAACCAAACTTTCATTAGGAGATTTTATAAAACCATCTTCAATATATGAATAAATTTACAATTAAAATACCCACTCACCGAAATCAATTTATATTCTTATTTCTAAATATATATTCATTTTCTTCAAATAAAAGGTCAATATTATAAATATAAGATTTAAAAATATATATTTAATAAATAAACTAAACATATTGACCAAACTAAAATACTTCAATATTAAGGTCAACCTGTTAAACAAATTAATATAAGATGCAATTAATTATTATATGTATATATAATATGGATTACTTTATTAACATTAATTTAAGTAGTTGTCAACTTATAGTATTTATTCGAATATAACTTAATTAAAAGTTTTTCTCAAAAAATATAATAAAAAAAATGAAAAATAAAAACCTTAATAAACGCTTTTTCGCCACATCAAAGGGCACTCGCCGCCCCACTTATCTAGGTCGCCACGTGTCCCTAGGATAGTGGGTCCCATGGGGCTGTCATATTGCTGGATGGATATTGACCATAAATTTAGTGGGATTAGAAAAACAATTAAATTAATTAAAAATAAATATAAAAAATAAATATAAAAGAAAAAGAACGGTGAAAAAACATTAGCCACAAATTTAATGAGACTTTAGAAGTTGAAAGTGGGCCCCACGAGAGGGTTTCTGGTCGGACATTAAATAGTTAGGCGGGAGAAGGTTCATGATTTCGTGTTAACCATATAATATTTTCAATGCTTACTTTTTTTTTTTTTTTTTTTAATAAATTTAAACAAAAGAGATTTAAGAAAATTTATTAAAAACTTGTTGAATATACGGTATTGGATGTATAGGGTTAGATATTTAAAAAATATTATCACACTTAATATTTATTTCTGATATATAAAATTTGTTACATTTAGAGTCGAAATAAAATCTGGACGAAAATATAACAAACAAAATGTTACTAAATTTAAATGAACTCCGCCTAACACTATTTTCATCTTGTATCTCCATATCACAAAATAGTATATAAATTAATGAAATGTTTAACAAAAAATTAATTTAGTATCATTTATTGTTTATATATTTTATTCTTTTGAATATAAGTAGTCAAAACTATTAATGTTTAGTAAATAAATTAAAAAATATGGCATCTTATATAAGACTAATGTACACCAATATTAATTATCAAATTTAGTTATGATGAATCTTCTTTATCATTCTATTTAATATAATGGTATTACTAGAGCGAGCGGGCGAACCTATCCATCAAAACTCATCGTTTAACGGGTCAACGGCAGGCCGACCCACCATCCCGACGGGCTGGAATTCCTCAACCCAACCCAAAGTGGGTTGCAAGTTAGGCAGGTTGCAGAATAGGCGGGTCAACCCGCGTGTTATCTCAATACAAATACAAATACAAATAAATAAAATCATTAATAATTTTAGAAAATAAGAGTTCAAGAATATGATCAAATAGTTATAATACATACTAAACAAGAGTCTTGTTTATCGTTACACATTAATTGACCAAATAGTTCAACTAAGTAACTAAAAATTAAAAAATTCATAAATTAGAAATTTCAGTAAAGTCAACATTCTTTAAATATCTTCAATTGAGATATAATACATGTCGAATCATTTTCCTTCCTCGCCTTTCTCTTCAATGTTTGCATCAACATCCTCTAGAACATTTGATCTTTGCTTGGACAATATTGATGTAACTATTACGTTGCCTTCTTGATTTTTATCTACATATGAAATACACAAAATGAAGGTAGTTAAAAATTCAAATCAAAATAAACTAATATATGAAGTCACAAGTCACAAATAAGTCAAGAGCATAATTAAAATTTTGTAAATAAAGCTATAGGCTATAAATCAGATTAGATTTTTTTCTGTCAAATGTAAAAGTCTAGGCCTGCGACCTGAACGGACTGATCCGTGTAGGCCCACTTCCAAATGGGTTGCTAATATTTTAATCAAACCCGTCTAAATTGTTTGGCGGGACGGGCCAACCCAACGAGCCTAACCAAATTGACGACTATATGTACTACACTATGATCACTTCTACATTAAGTTTCATTAATGTGTGAAAAGAATCAAATAAATTACCTTATCTTTTGTATCATTGTAAATTAGATCATAAGAATTAGAAATAGTATCCTTGAAAATCTTATATCATGCATAAGTTGCAAGGCAGTAGTTCATGAAGTTGTTGGAGTAGAATTAGGGTTTTGAATCTAAATGAAACATTTATTATGATCTTATTATATTTTTTTGGAATTTTATTTAATTGTTTTAATTATAATTCATGATTAAATCACAATTAAATATTTTTAATCTCTTTTGATCAAATTTGGATAAAATTAATACAATATTTCAATCTCAAATTATTTTTGAATTTTAAAATAATTTTTATAATTAAAATTTAATTATCACAATAGTTAACTCATAATTTGGTTTTAATTTCTCTTTGGGTTATTTTGAATATAAAAATTCAAATTATTATTTTAAAATTATTAAAAACAATAATTTTATTTAAAAATTAGAGTAAGTCAAATTTTCATACTTACATCACTTAATTTTTTATTATATAAAAACAAGGTGTATAATTTCGTGTTAAAGCAATTGACTACAAATTAAAAGGTCACTAATTCATATTTGGTTGTACTTAATTCTTTTAAATATATAAATAAGGTGTGTAAATATATGGTCCATAGTTCATTAGTATATCATTTGACTGTAGATCAATAGGTCATTGGTTTGAACCTGGTTGGGCCCTATTACTGAGTTTGTTATTACAACTTGGGTGAGAATATCACAGATTTATTGGAGCCTTATCCCAGTCCAAATCCGAATTAGACTATTTGTTTAAGATACTTAATTATTATATATAAAATAAGGGTTCAATAATTTAAACAAGTGATCATATCTAGGTTTATCCAAATCCTTACCCAATACAACTATGACTCAGACTATTTATCAAAAATACCTATATTTTTAAATATAAAAATAATGTCTACAAAGATAGGGTCCATAGCTCAGTGGTAGAGCATTTGACTGCAGATCAAGAGGTCATCGGTTCGAACCCGGTTGGGCCCTATTTATTTTTATATTAAACCGTATTACACTTAATTATATATATATAAAAATAAGGTGTATAATGTCGTGGTAGAGCATTTGACTACATATCAAAGAGGTCATTGGTTTAAACCTGGTTGGGACCTATTACTGAGTTTGTCATATTTTATTTTTCAATAGGGTAGGACATTTGAAAAAGATGATCACAACTTGGGTGAGATTATTACGGATTTATTGGAGCCATGACCTAGTCCAAACCCAAATTAGACTATTTGTTTAAGATACTTAATTATTATATATAAAAATAAGATGTATAATTTTGTGTTAGGGCAATTGACTGGATATTAAGAGTTCACTAATTCAAACTTGGTTGGGCACGGGTGATCATATCTAGGTTTATTCGAGTCCTAACCTAATACAACTATGAATCAGACTATTTATCTAAAATACTTATTTTTTTAAATATAAAAATAATTTCTGCAAATATAGGGTCCATACCTCAGTGGTAGAGCATTTTACTGCAGATTAAGAGGTCACCGGTTGGGCCCTATTAATCATTTTGTTTTAATTTGAGATGAGTATATTAAAGATTTATTGAATACCTAACCCAGTTTAAACACGAATTAGACTATTTGCGTAATACACTTAATTTTTTTATTTTAAAATAAGGTGTATAATTTCGTGTTAAAAAAATTGACTACAAATTAAGAGTTCACTAATTCATGGTTGTACTAAAATTTTTAAATATAAAAATAATGTCTGCAAATATAGGGTCCATAGTTAAGTGGTATAGCATTTTACTATAAATCAATAAGTCATTGGTTTGAACCTGATTGGGCCCTATTATTGAGTTTGTTATCACAACTTAGGTGAGAATATTACGGATTTATTGTAGCCCTAACCCATTCCAAATCCGAATTAGACTATTTGTTTAAAATACTTAATTATTATATATAAAAATAAGGTGTACAATTTTGTGTTAGAGCAATTGACTGCATATTAAGAGTTCACTAATTCAAACGAGTGATCATATCTAGGTTTATCCAAGTCCTAACCTAATACAACTTTGAATCAGACTATTTATCTAAAATACTTATTGTTTTAAATATTAAAATAATGTTTACAAATATAGGGTCCTTAACTTAGTGGTAGAGTATTTGATTGCAGATCAAGAGGTTATTGGTTCAAATCTGATTGGGCCCTATTTATCAGTTTGTTTTTATATTAATGATTTATTGAAGACCTAAGTTTGTTTTTATATTAATGATTTATTGAAGACCTAAAACACTAACACCGTTTAAACACGAATTAAACTATTTGTGTAATACACTTAATTTTTTTAATAAAAATAAGGTGTATAATGTCGTGGTAGAGCATTTGACTACAGATCAAGACGTCTTTGGTTTAAACCTGGTTGGGCCCTATTACTGAGTTTGTTTTATTTTATTTTTCAAATAGGGTAGGACATTTGAAAAAGATGATCACAACTTGAATGAGAATATTACGGATTTATTTGAGCCAATTAAGAGTTCACTAATTCAAACTTGGTTGGGGACGGGGTTAGGCTATTTATCTAAAATACTTATTTGTTTTAAATATAAAAATAATGTCTGCAAATATAGGGTCCATAGCTCAGTGGTAGAGCATTTGACTGCAGATCAAGAGGTCACCGGTTCGAATCCGGTTGGGCCCTATTAATCATTTTGTTTTAATTTATTTTCAAATAAGGTAAAACATTTGAAAAAGATTGGGGTAAGTATATTAAAGATTTATTGAATACTTAACCCAGTTTAAACACGAATTAGACTACAAATATTAAAGATTGGGGTAAGTATATTTGGCGTAATACACTTAATTTTTTTATATAAAAATAAGGTGTATAATTTCGTGTTAAAACAATTGACTACAAATTAAGAGTTCACTAATTCATGGTTGTACTCAACTTTTTAAATATAAAAATAAAGTGTATAAATATAGGGTTCATAGTCTAGTAGAGCATTTGACTACAGATCAAGAGGTCATTGGTTTAAACTTGGTAGGGCCCTATTATTGAGTTTGTTATATTTTATTCTTCAAATAGAGTAGGACGTTTGAAAAAGATTATCACAACTTGGGTGAGAATATCACAGATTTATTAGAGTTATAACCCAGTCCAAACCCGAATTAGACTATTTGTGTACAATACTTAATTATTATATATAATAATAACGTGTACAATTTTGTGTTAGAGAAATTGACTATATATTAAGAATTCACTAATTCAAACTTGGTTGGACACGGGTAATCATATCTAGGTTTATCTGAATCTAACTCAATACAAATCTGAATTAGACTATTTATGTAAATATAAAAATAATGTGTATAAATATAGGGTCCACTAAGCATTTAACTACAGATCAAGATGTCATCGGTTGTGCCCTATTAATCAGTTTATTTTAATTTATTTTCAAATAGGATAGAATATTTGAAAAAGATAATCACAACTAGGGAGTGAGTATATTAAAATTTTATTGAAGTCCTAACCTAGTTTAAACACGAATTAGACTATTTGTGTAATACACTTAATTTTTTTATATTTAGAAATAAGGTGTATAATTTCGAGTTAGAGCAATTGACTACAAATTAAGTGGTCACTAAATATTATGTCTTGCTTAATTTTTTAAATATAAAAATAAGGTGTGTAAATATAAGGAACATGGTTCAGTGGTAGAACATTTGACTACAGATCAAGAGGTCATTAATTTAAACCTAGTTAGACCTTATTACTGAGTTTGTTATATTATATTTTTCAAATAGGGTAGGACATTTGAAAAAGATGATCACAACTTGGGTGAGAATATCACGGATTAATTGGAATCTAAACTCAGTCCAAACCCAAATTAGACTATTTGTGTAAGATACTTAATTATTATATATGAAAATAAGGTATACAATTTCGTGTTAAAGCAATTTACTGCATATTGCATATTAAGAGTCACCAATTCAAATTTGGTTGGGCACGGGTGATCATATCTATGTTTATTCAAACTTGGTTATAGTTAATCTTTTAAATATAAAAATAATATGTGTAAATATAAGGTTCATAGCTCAGTGGTAGAACATTTGACTACCGATAAAGAGGTCACTGGTTTAACCTAATTGGGCTTTATAAATCAGTTTGTTTTAATTAATTTTTAAACAGATAAAACATTTGAAAAAGATGATCACAACTAGGGGTGAGTATATTAAAGATTTATTGAAGACCTAACCCAATTTAAACACGAATTAGACTATTTGTGTAATACACTTAAATTTTTTTTTATATAAAAATAAGGAGTATAATTTCGTGTTAATTGACTACAAATTAAGAGGTCACTAATTCATATTTGGTCTTACTTCATTTTTTAATATAAAAATAAAGTGTGTAAATATTAGTCAATTTGTTTTAATTTATTTTTCAAATAGGGTAGAACATTTGAAAAATAAAGTGTAAAAATGGGATTCATAGCTTAGTTGTAGAGCATTCTAATGCAGGTTAATAGATCATCGGTTCAAACTCGGTTACGTCCTATTAGTTAGTTTTTTTAATTTATTTTTCAAATATGGTAGAACATTTGAAAAAGATGATCGCAACTAGTGTTGAGTATATTAAAGATTTATTGAAGCCTTAACCTAGTTCAAACCCGAATTAGATTATTTGTGTAATATACTTAATTTTTTTTTATATAAAAATAAGCAGTACAATTTCGTGTTAATGCAATTGACTACAAATTAAAAGGTCACCAATTCATATTAGGTTGTACTTAATTTTTTAAATATTAAAATAAGGTGTTTAAATATTAGTCCGTTTATTTCATTTTATTTTTCAAATAAGGTAGAACATTTGAAAAAGAAGATTACAAATAGGGGTGAGTATATTAAAGATTTATTGAAGCATATCCCAGTTTAAACCCGAATTAGACTATTTGTGTAAGATACATAATTTTTTTTATATAAAAATAAGCTGCATAATTTCGTGTTAGAGTAATTGACTACAAATTATGAGGTCACCAATTCATACATGGTTGTACTTTATTTTTTAATTATAAAAATAAGGTGTGTAAATATAGGTTTCATATCTTAGTGGTATAAGATTTGATTGTAAATCAAGAGGTCACCGGTTTGAACTCAGTTGGGGCTTTTTACTGAGTTTGTTTCATTTTATTTTTCAAATAAGGTAAGAAATTTGAAAAAGACGATCACAACTAGGGGTTTATAGGAGCCCTAACTTAGTTCAAACTCGAATTAGAATATTTGTATAAGATACTTAATTATTTTATATAAAAATAAGGTGTGCAATTTTGTGTTAGTGCAATTGACTGAAGATTAAGAAGTCACCAATTCAAACATGGTTGGGCGTGTGATCACATCTAAGTTTATCCGACTCCTAACCGACTCCAAATCTGAATTAGGCTATTTATATAAAATATTTTAATTTTTAATATAAAAATAAGATGTGTAAATATAGGATCCATAGCTTAATGATAGATCATTTGATTGTAAATCAAGAGATTATTAGTTCAAACCCGGTTGGACCTTATTACTAAGTTTGTTTTATTACTAGGGGTGAGAATATCACGAATTTAATGGAGTCCAAACCCGAATTAGACTATTTGTGTAAGATACTTAATTATTTTATGTAAAAATAAGGTGTATAATTTCGTGTTAGAGTAATTGACCATATTAAGAGGTGACAAATTTAAACTTGGTTGGGCATGGGTGATCATATCTCAGATTTATCCAAGTCCTAATCAAATCTAAATTTAAATTAGACTATTTATGTAAAATACTTAATTTTTTAAATATAAAATAAGGTCTATAAATATATGGTTCATATTTAAGTGGTGGAGCATTTGACTGTAAATAAAGAGGTCATCAATTTGAAACTGGTTGGGCCCTATTTACTGAGTTTGTTTTATTTTATTTTTTAAATCGAGTAGAACATTTGGAAAAGATGGCCACAATTAGGGGTGAGAAATTCAAGGATTTAATGGAGTCCTAACTTAATTTTTTATATAAAAATAAGGTGTATAATTTAGTGGTAAAAAAATTGACTACAAATCAAGAGGTCACCAATTCAAACTTAGTTGAGTCCGGGTGAGCATGTGAAAGGTTTATTCGAATCCTAACCCAATCTAAATCAGAATTAGACTATTTATGAAAATACATAACTTTTAAAGTTGTAGAGCATTTGATTGTTGATCAAGAAGTCACCAATTTGTCCTTTTTTTTTTATCTGAGTCTCTTTATTTTTTATTTTTATTTTTAACTGAAATAGTGTAGTACATTTGATAAAGATGATCACAAGTAAAGATGAATATCAAAAGATTTAATGGACCTTTAACCCAATTTAAATTCAAATTACTATTTTTTAAAACTAAAATAGGGTAGAACATTTGAAAAAGTGGATCACAACTAAGAGTGGTCATATAAGGTTTATCAAGTCCTAATCCAATTCAAACCCGAATTAGACTTTTTGTGTAAGATATTTATTTAATAGAAAATAAGGTGTATAAATATATGATATATAGCTTAGTGATAGATTAGACTTTTTGCGTAAGATATTTATTTTTTTAATAGAAAATAAGGTGTATAAATATAAGATATATAGCTTAGTGGTAGAGCATTTTACTACAAATTAAGAGGTCACTAGTTTCAACCCGGTTGTGACCTATTTATTGAGTTAGTTTAATTTTATTTTTAAAATAGAGTAGAACATTTAAAAAAGATGATCACAACTAGGGGTGATAATGTCAATGATTTATTTGAGCCCTAACCCAATCCAAACTCGAATTAGACTCTTTATGTAATATACTTATTCTTTTATATAAAAATAAGGTGTATAATTTATTGGTAAAGCAATTGACTACAAATCAAGAGGTTACTAATTCAATATTGGTTACGTCTTGGTGAGCATATGAAGGGTTTATCCGAGTCTTAACCTAATTCGAATTAGATTATTTAGGTAAAATACTTAATTTTTTAATATAAAAATAAGGTGTGTAAATATAGGTTCATAGTTTAGTGGTAGATCATTGGATTGTTGATCACCGATTTGTCCATTTTCATTGGTGAAAAGATGGTCAAAACCGAGAGTAAAAACTCTCGGTAATGACTCTATATCTCTTGGTAATGACCTAATACCGAAGGTTTGAGTGAATCTCGCCATTCCTCGGTATATACACTTTCGGTAAATATAATTGGGTGTTTACCGAGAGATATCATAGATTTTTTGGATTAGATACCCGAGAGAAAACCGAGCGTTAATTGGAAAGATTTCGGTTTTTCTCTCGGTTTTTCTTGAAAGAGAAAAACCAAGAGTTTTCCATATAACTCTCGGTTTTTCCCTTTCAAGAAAAATCGAAAGCTTTCCAATTAACTCTCAGTTTTTCCTTTAAAGAAAAACCGAAAGATTTCCATACAACTATCGGTTTTTCCTTTTCAAAAAAACCCGAGAGGTACATAAAAAACTTTCGGTTTTTCCCTTTCAAGAAAAACCGAAAGCTTTCCATATAACTCTCGGTTTTTACTTTTCAAATAAACCCGAGAGGTATATGGAAAACTCTCGTTTTTTCATTTCAAGAAAAACCGAAAGTTTTCCATTTAAGTTTCGATTTTTCCCTATAAAATGTACAAAATAGGCCGATTATTTTGTGCACAACCAAAACCTATTCAACCAAACCAATATATATACAAATAACATTCATAAACCAAATGACCATTATCATTCCAAAATTCTAAACCAAACCAATCATCCAAACAAATTGTTATAATTCGAATTAAAACATACTCAATCATTCATAAACCCGTTATCAGTCGAAACAAACTAATCAACACGTACTAGAATTAACTGGTGGGGGGAGGGGGAGGTGGTTGATGTTGCCTCATAAACATTTCAAAGTTCTCCATTCTTGTCCTCATTTCTAGCTTTTCTGCTTGCAGTTCATAAATCGTTTGAGTTGTTTCTTCATCCCTCTTTTCCAATTCATCCACTTTCATCGCCAATTTTTGATTTTCTTCAAACAATCGATCAGTGGATCGTTGTGAATTGTTGTCACTTCAACGATCCTCTCAAAAGTGTGTGGGCCGGACGCCTGATCCCATACTGATCACTACCACATGTTTTTGGCATTCGAACACTCTCTCTGTCAAGTCGAAGTCAGATATATCCGGTTCATTGCTTCTTACCTCCTCCATCTCCGCCTGCACATTTGAAATAAATTTTCATTATAATAATAAGATAACTTTATTTAATTTATTTAAATTCAATTAACTTACAATTTTCTTTTGTGCTCTTTCGTCCGGGCGGGGGTTGAGTTTTCTTTTGTAGGTTTTAGGGTACGGGTCCTTTTGAATACTTCAACGATGGAGGGGGTTCGTCATATTTCAAGAGTCTGTTGAAAGAAATGATTTATAAAATTAATAACATTCTTTATATTAAGTTATTAAAAATAATGAATAATGTACATACCAACTCTTCCTCCACTTGAGCAAACGGTCTACTTCTAGTATGATGTGGGAATTTCACTTTATTCCTGTTAACAATATTGGTACGATTGTTTCACTGTATTTGAAATAAAAAAATGAAGTTAGAATAATTGATATCATATTTTATTTGAATTATGAAACCGTACCTTAAATTTTTCCGTGAAGTAATAGTTCAGACACATGAACTCTCAATCATCTCAATCGTAGTCTCGTGGGGGATTGGTCAGTACCACCGTCTCGTCCCCTTGATGAATGCAAATATAATCCCTGTTCAAATTCGAGCGCCACATATCCCATATTTGTTTGGCGTGTTCCATTCTAGTCGCTCGATATTGATCAATAGAACCATCATTAGTACACTCGAACAGATCCTGAAAAATAAATCATTCAAATGTTATAAAAAATATTAAATGATTAATGTATAATTAAGAAATGATTATCGTCATAGCAATCCAAAGTGAATTCAATTGGTCAACACTTAATGCCTTTCACTTCAGGAGACGGTGTGAGACGGCACAACTGACCCCAAATGTCTAGACCACGTCTTTCTTCCATCACCGACACCGCCGGGCCTCCCATCTACCTCTCTAAAAGTCAGTGCAATTTTTGTCTCTGGTGGCCTCCTAGATAGCGCGATATTCTTGTTCTTCCCCCGTCTCTTGCGGACGGAAGATTCTTATAAATTATCAAATTCATAATTAGATGTAAATCAATACAAACAATAACTAAGTGTAAACATATTACCTATCGATGATGGTTCGGGAGTGGAATGGTGTTCATGATCCTCCTCGTCATCCTCCTCGCGGTCCTCCTAGTCATCCCCCATTAATACAAACGTACTCTCAATAAACTCTTCAACCTTAGCATCATTCTCGTCATGTGTATCACATGTTGGGGGAGTAGTAGCTAACGGGTCCACAACTAATGGTGTGTCTCTAGAAGACTCTTTTCGGAGCCCTTAGGGTTTCTGACTGTATAAGTAGGTTTTGGTATGACCTAGACAGTTTGCTGGGTGTTTTCCTCATACTCTTCCAAATAGTTTTCAGACCTTCAAACATCTTTAATGCATACTATTAATAAATTGGAGAATAATTGAAATGAAGTAGTAATAAGAATGAATATAAAGTAAAAACATAAAATCTACCTAATTAATCTCAACTATATATTCGTAAACATCGCAGATTTATTTTTGTCACAATCTTCCAACTGGGTCGGGCTGACATATCAGCAGCGTAGAATACTTGTTTTGCTTGACTCTCTAATATATACGGGTCCTGACTTTGGGTTTTCAAAATTCGGTTTACATTTATACTTACAAACTCATATTTATCCACTAACACTCCTAGTTCCCCCGAGTGTGTATCAAACCACTTACACTTGAATAAGATAACTCATTTGCAAGAAAAATATTGTACTTGAATTATATCCGTTAAAACTCCGTAGTATAACATAGTATCTGACCCGTTGTACCCTTCAACAACCACTCCACTATTTTGCAAAGTGAACCCGAAGATGCATCATGATATCGAAGATTGAAGGTGGAAAAATCATTTCAAATTTGCAAAGTATCAATATAATATCCATGTATAATTGTTCGAGGTCCGCTACAATAAACTCTTTAAAGAACAACAACCGAAAGAACTGAGACAAATTTACTATAGCATCATACACATTATCTGGAAGTAATCCACGAGTTACTAAAGGAATAAGATATTCTAATAAAATGTGACAATCATGACTCTTTAATCCCGTAATTTTTTTCTCTTCCAAATTTACACAATCGCTGATATTTGAGGAAAAACCATCAGACAACTTAAGATATTTCAAGAATTTACAAAGACATTTTTTATGTTCGAAGGTCAAAGTGAAAGGAGCTTCTGGATAATGAACCGCCCCTTCATCATTTATAGGATGTAACCATTGTTTTATGTCTAAGAGTTGTAAGTCTTTACGGGCTTTATGACCATCCTTAGTCTTCTCTTTCACATTCATTATTGTTCCCAACACGCTATCATAAATATTTTTCTCAATATGCATCACATCCAAATTATGTCTCAATAATAGTGATTTCCAATAAGGCAAACGGAAGAAAATGCTAAGTTTGTTCCAATTGTCTCCCCGTATTTCATGATATATCTTGGTTTCCCCGCATTTCATGATATATCTTGGTTTTTTTGCTCAAATCCGTAGTAAGAATTGTGTGTCTTCTAGGTATCGTGCTTGCTTGTAACTTTCTTACCCCGTTAACAATTTAGAGGGCTCTCTATAATCTGTTTGACCATCAAACAACTCTTTATCCCTTTTGTATTTGTGATTTGGTGGAAGAAAGCATCTGTGACCCATGTAACATTATTTGAAATCATTAACTAATCGAAGAGATACTGTGTCGTTGTTATAATATGGACAAATGAATTTCCCTTTCGTAATCCAGCTTGACAAATTTGCGTACGCGGGAAAGTCGTTAATGGTCCATAGCAACGCTGCTCGCATGTTAAAGTATTGAGAGGTGTGTGTGCATCAAACCTTCTCACATCAGTTTGTCATAGTTCAGTCAACTAGTCGATCAATGACTATAGAAATATGTCAATTGCATGGACTCTTTGGAACTGGAATTAACATAGATATAATGAAATTGCTAGAATCCATGCAAGTAGTGAGTGACACATTATAAGGAACGAAAATAACCGGCCATACACTATATGAATTTTTCTCATTAGTAAATGGTTGAAACCCATCGCTTTATAATTTTCATCAAACATTTTCTAAGTTAATGAATCAGCCGGATGTCTCAACGTATTGCTATCAACTCTTCCTTCCTTATGTCATCTCATCATTGGAGCCGTTTTGAGGACATATATAGTCTTTGTAGTCTTGGTATTAGATGAAAATATTTTAACACCTTAGTTGTAATGAATTTCTCATTTTGCTTCTTTCGAACTGCCCCACTTGTTTGGTCAACTTTCCATCTTGAAAGGTCGTAAACTCTGCAATACTCTACATTTTTGTCGTCCTTCTAAAATAGCATATAATTATTCTTACATGCGTCTATTTTCTCATACTTAAGCCCGATATCTGTAATGAATTTTTTACATTCGTAGTAGGAGTTTGGCAATTGAGCGTCCATCGGTAATATGTCATCTTTAAGTAGACGCAACAACATATCGAACGAAGCATTTGTCCATTGACCAACATTTTTTATGTGAAGTAGTTTCAGTAGTACTGATGATTTTGTTATTCGAGCACCTTCATACAATGGCCGTTTGGAATCATCAAGCAATTTATAAAATCTCTGCGCATCTTCGACTGGTTCATGATTGTTTGGGCCATCATTAATGTTTGAGAACATATCGTTTATAAAATCGTGCATATAACGTTCTTCATTGACCTCTTCATTAACTGTTTTATTCATCTCTGTTCTAAGATTGTTGAATTCCGGGACGACATCCTCCGATTGACCATCATCATCATCATCATCCAAGTTATCGACATCATCATCGACATCATCATTAACCACGTTAATATTAAGTCTCTTTTCTCCATGACAATATCAGAACTCATAATGAACATTTACTCCATAAATGATGAGGTGCATCTTTACATCGTCTATTTCCATAAACGTCGTGTTCAAGCATTTTATGCAAGGACATTTCACTGTTTGTCGTCTTGTACTCCTAACTGCAAACTCGAGAAATTTGTCAACCCTTCCTCGTAACTTGGATGATCTCGACGTAAGGTCATCCAAGTTTTATCGAGTACTTCCATCTTTCTAATAAGATGGAAAACAACCCGCATTATTATTTACTTAACATTATCTAAATTAACTTTATATTTATCTTACATAATTCTAACCAAATATCCAATAATCTAACCAATAACCTAATCATACATATATCTAATCAAAATCCAACATAATCTAACATTAATCAAACCAAATCTAATTTATATCAAACCAAATCTAACATAAATCATATCTAATCAAACCAATAACCTAATCATACATATATCAAACATAATCTAACATAATCATACATATATCAAACATAATTCAAACTTAATTCAAACATAATCTAACCTAAATCAAACTTAATTCCAACCTATTCTAACCAAAATCAAACATAATTCCAACATAATCTAACTTAAATCAATCCAAATAACCATCATATTAATCCAAAAATAATATCAATCGAAATCATACATATATCAAACAAATTAAAATCTAACCTAAATCAAACCCTAAATCTAACTAACAACAAACCTTAATCTAATCATATAATTATATAAACAAAATATATTCTAACCTGGACGGGGGCGGCGAAAGCAATGGCTGTAGTTGAAGATGAGCTTGAGGCGGCGGCGGGAGCGGCGTCAACTGAATCTGAAGTGGCGGCAGAAGAAGCGGGAGCGTCTTCAATACACGGCAATACGCGGTGGCGGGGCGGGGTGTCGGCAGTGTTGTCGTCAGATTGAAGGAGGAAGGCGGCGTCGTCGGATTGAAGGAGGAAGGTGGCGTCGTCGTCGTCTGATTGAAGGAGGAAGGTGGTGCGAGCGAGAGAGGCGATACCGAAAGTAGATATGAAAAGAAGATAAGAAAATGATTTTTTTAATAAGGTCAATACCGAAAGTTATATGAAAACTTTTGGTTTTGATCAATTGATTAATTCCGAAAGTTTTCATATAAATTTCGGTTTTGATCAATTTTATAATTCCGAGAGATTTAGACATATCTCTCGGTTTTGGTGATTTTAGATTCTGAGAGATATGTCTATATCTCTCGGTTTTGATGATTATTACTAAAAGTTATACCCATAACTTTCAGAATTCTCACTTGATAAATTGTTTAAAAATTAGTTTTTCACTCTCTAATAACCTTGAACAATATTAATTTAACACATTTGACATCCTTATAACATTACACAATCCATGTGATCCAACTTTATACACATTCATATGATTATCAAACACAAACATACATATACATTTCTTTATATAATCAAACAATTAATCATAAAGATTTTAACACTAAACACAATCTCAATTCTTAAAAAATAACACACGCTTGATTAGATTAGTTAGGAGTCTAGATTAGATAGTGAAATACCAATTAATTTAACAATTTATGAAATGGTAATACCGAGAGTTAATGGTATAACTTTCGGTTTTGATGGTTATTTCCAAAAGATATACATAAAACTTTCGATATTACCACTTCATAAATTTATTAATTTAATTGGTTTTCACCTTCTAATAATCTTGAACAACATTAATTTAACACATTTGATATCCTTAAAACATTACACAATCCCAATACATCATTACAATCAAACTTTACACACAATCTTATTATCATCAAACACAAACATACATTTATAACATTAAACACAATCTTCATTCTTAAAAAATAACACACTTGATGTGATTAAATAGTTTAGACAAAAATTGCAAAAAATTAAATAAAATATGGAATGAATACCGAAAGTTAATTAACTTTCGGTACCTACATTCAAAACCAAGAGATTATCAAATATCTTTCGGTCCTGACCTTAAACAAAATGTTTTTTTGGAAAGGTCAAAAGCGAAAGTTTTCTAATAAATTTTCGCAATTACTGCTTCCCAACACTTATAAATTTTTCAGATTTTTTAAAGGAAGGGTCAAAAACGAAAGTTTTCTAATAAACTTTCACAATTACCCCTTCCCAACCATTAGAAAATTTTTAGATTTTTTTAAGGAATGGTTAAAAGCGAAAGTTTTCTAATAAATTTTCGCAATTACTCATTCCCAACACTTAGAAAATTTTCAGATTTTTTTAAGGAAGGCTCAAAAGTGAAAGTTTTTCAATAAACTTTCGCAATTACCCCTTCCCAACCATTAGAAAATTTTCAGATTTTTTTAAGGAAGGGTCAAAAGAGAAAATTTTTTAATAAATTTTCGCAATTACCCCTCCTAACACTTAAAATTTTTCAGTTTTTTTTAAGTAAGGGTCAAAAGCGAAAGTTTTCTAATAAACTTTCGCAATTACCCCTTCCCAACACTTGAAATTTTTCAGATTTTTTTAAAGAAGAGTCAAAAGAGAAAGTTTTCTAATAAACTTTCGCAATTACCCATTCCCAACACTTAGAAAATTTTCAAATTTTTTTAAGGAAAGGTCAAAAGCGAAAGTTTTCCAATAAACTTTCGCAATTACACCTTCCCAACACTTAGAAAATTTTCAGATTTTTTTAAGGAATGGTCAAAAGCGAAAGTTTCTAATAAACTTTCGCAATTACCCTTTCCCAACACTTAGAAAATTTTCAAATTTTTTTAAAGGAAGGTCAAAAGCGAAAGTTTTCCAATAAACTTTCGTAATTACCCATTCCCAACACTTAGAAATTTTTCAGATTTTTTAAGGTAGGGTGAAAAGCGAAAGTTTTCTAATAAACTTTTGCAATTACCCCTTCCCAACACTTATAAAATTTTCAGATTTTTTTAAGGAATGGTCAAAAGCGAAAGTTTTCTAATAAACTTTCGCAATTATCCCTTCACAACACTTAGAAAATTTTAAGATTTTTTTAAGAAAAGGTTAAAAGCGAAAGTTTTCTAATAAACTTTCGCAATTACTCTTCCCAACACTCAGAAAATTTTCAGATTTTTTTAAGGAAGGGTCAAAAGCTAAAGTTTTCTAATATACTTTCGTAATTACCCCTTCCCAACACTTAAAAAATTTTCAGATTTTTTTAAGGAATGGTCAAAAGCGAAAGTTTTCTAATAAAATTTCGCAATTAACTCTTCCCAACACTTAGAAATTTTTCAGGTTTTTTTAAGAAATGGTCAAAAGCAAAAGTTTTCCAATAGATTTTCGCAATTGTCAATTCTGGAAAGTTAAAACCGAGGGTTCTTTGAATAACCTTCGCAATTACCCTATTTTTTCCATATTTTTAACAAGAGTGTAATAAAAAATGTTCAATAAATTTCTCAAATAAAGGCAAACCAATACATATAGAAAAACATTCATAAACCACATTATTAAACCAAAAGATAATTATAATTCATAATTCTAAACAAAGATCAAAACATACCAAATTATCCAAATCATGTTATCAGTCGAACGAAAACGTTTACAAATAATTATTCAAAAACTTTAATCTACTTAGTAGTTGGGGGGAGGAGGGGGTGGTTGATTCTGCCTCCTGAAGAATTCAACTTTTTGTTCAAGATTCTCCAATTTTTGTGTCATTACCTCCCTCTTTGCTTTAATTTCAGTAAGCAATTGAGCTCTTTTCGCATCCCTCAATTGAATTTACTCCAATGTCAACTCTATGTGTCTCGCATCCTCCTCAAGTTTAACATTCGCAGTAGTCACTGGGTCCGCCGCGACAAACCCTCAGTCATAACTTAATTGTGCTAGCAAGTTCTAGAATGAAAGGGACAATTTTTCTGGTATTTTCCAAATACGCTTCCATTCACTCATCCTGAATGCATTTCATTAATAAATTTATGAATCTAAACACAATACATATAATATTAATAAACTTAATCTAACATGAATCCAAATATAATATATATCAAACCAAATTTAACTTAAATCATACCAATCAAACATAAATCAAACGAAATAACCTAATCATACATATATCAAACAAAATCTAACAAAATCATACATATATTTAACAAAATCTAACTTAATCATACATATATCAAACAAAATATAATTTAAACTAACCTAAATAAAACATAAAACTAACCAATAACAAACCTAAATCTAACCATATAACCAAACGAAAAATCTAACATAACCAAATAAAACAACATATCTAAATATATACCTAATCTAACAAAAATCAACCAAAATATACAACATATCACATAATTTAAGATTAATTAACCCTAAATATATAAAATCTAACCAACACTTAGAATTTACCTTGAAATAGGCGGAGGCGCGGCGACGGGAGTCTTTCAAGCGGCGTCTTGGCGGATGTAGATCTTCGAGCGGTGGTGACACGTGCGGAAGGAAGCTGGGAGAGAGAGAAAGGGAAAGATAGCGGGCGAAAAGAAGAAAAGAAAAATAGGGTTTTTTTATTTATATAGGTCATTACCGAAGGTTTTCATAAACCTCTCGGAATTACCAATTTGGGAAATTCTAAAACTGAAGGTTTTCTAATAAACCTTTGCAATTACCACTTACCAACACTTAGAATTATTTTTAATTTTTTTGAGAAGAGTCAAAACCGAAGGTTTATTAGAAAACCTTCGATTATAACTTTTCCCCAAATTGGTGATTGCGAAAGTTTATTGGAAAACCTTCGCAATTACCAATTTGGGAAAAGTAAAAACCAAAAGTTTTATAATAAACTTTCGGTTTTGACCCTTCCCAACACTTAGAATTATTTTTAATTTTTTTGGGAAGGGTCAAACCAAAGGTTTATTAGAAAACCTTCAGTTTTTACTTTCCCCAAATTGGTAATTGCGAAGATTTATTGGAAAACTTTCGCAATTACCCACATTCTCAACACTTAGAATTATTTTTGGTTTTTTTGGAAGGTCAAAACCGAAGGTTAATTAGACAATTTTTGGTAAACCCTCATATCACCGAAAGTTTTACACACCTCTCCGAATCTATTTTTATTAACGAAATATTTCTTACTCTCGGTACCATAACCGAGAGTTTTTAAAAACTCTCGGTAAATTCTTTCGGTAAAGACCCTTTTTTTACTAGTGTTTTTATCAAGTTTGTTCATTTTTATTTTTAACTGAAACAGTGTAATACATTTGATATAGATGATCACAACTAAGGTGGAGAATATAAAGATTTATCGTAGCTCTAACCAAATCTAAACTTGAATTACCATTTTTTAAAACTAAAATAGGCTAAAACATTTGAAAATGTTGATCACATTTAAGGGTGGTCATATCAATGTTTATCATAATCCAATTTAAATCCGAATTAGACTATTTAGGTAAGATACTTAATTTTTTAATAGAAAAATCAAATGTATAAATGTATAAATATATGGTCCACATATTAGTGGTTAAACATTTGATTGTATATTAAGAGGTAACTAGTTCTAACATGGTTGGACCATTTTTATCTAGTTTGTTTAATTTTTTAACTCAATAGAGTATAATATTTTAAAAGATGATCACAACTAAGGATGAGAATATATCAACGATTTATTAGAACTCTCGTCCAATCTAACCTCGAATTAGACTATTTATTTAAGATACTTAATTTTTTTAATATAAAAATAAGGTGTATAGTAGTGGTACATTTGGGAAAGAGGATCATAACTAGGGAATATATCAACTCATATAATGGGTTTATTCAAATTCTAACCTGAAAGACTACTTATGTAAGGTATTTCATTTTTTTAATTATAAAAATAATGTGTATAATTTAGTACTAGAACATTTGAAAAAGATTATCACAACTAATTAAGGGGAACAAATTAATAGTTTTAATTTCCGATCTCTAACCCAACCCGAATTAGACTATTTATACACATTATTTTAGATTAAGTTTGGATATTTTGGGTTGGTTGAAATTTAGATTAAGTTTGGATAATTTTTTTTAAATTTGAATGAGAATAAGTCTTAAGTCCAAACTCTATCATGATTAAAAACAATTATCAAGAAAATAGCATATATGTTATCTAAAATAATCTTTACTACAAATAAAGCCAACAATCTTGATTTCTTTGGTATAAAAATGATGTCACATTAAATAAAATGTAGATGTTCTCGTTTAATTGAGCCAAGAGAGACCAACTCAACACCAAATTTGATGAACGCGAGACATTTTAATAATATAAGTTTAATTTTTTAACTAACTAATATATATATATATATATATATAATGATACTTAATTTTCAAAGTGTCCGGATTTCCGGGTCGAGAGTTGTGGTTAATTTGGATATATATATATATGAGAGTAAATGAATATTTGAGTCGGATTGTGAGTTCACCCGCCCATAAACTTAAAACGGTTAAAAATAAAATAAAAAATGTTATAGGTATATTTCGAACTCGCAATCTAACAAAAACAAGTATAATCAATTAACCAACTAGACTAATAAGAATTTACATTTCAAATTCAACACCAAATTTGATGAACGCGGAACGTTTTAATAATATAAGTTCAAGTTTTTAACTAACTAATCTATATATATAATGATGCTTAATTTTCAAAGTGTCCGGATTGCCGGGTCAAAAGATGTGGTTAATTTGGATATATATGTAAGAGTAAATGAATTATTGGGTCGGATTGTGGATTCACCCGCCCATAAACTTAAAACGGTTAAAAATAAAATTAAAAATGCTTTAGGTATGTTTCGAACTTTCAACCTAACAAAACAAATACAACTTTTTAACCAAATAGGTTTAATAAGACTTTATATATATATATATATATATAATATAATGATGCTTAATTTTCAAAGTGTCCGGATTAGAGATGGCAATGGGTACCCGTATGCCCGATACCCGTGGGTACCCGATAGTCGGGTTCGGGTATTTTAAATCGGGGTCGGGGTCGGGGTCGAGCATGGGGAGAAGGAGAAGGTACCCGGTCGGGTACGGGGTCGGGGATGGGGAGTGTGCGAAATCCAAACCCGATACCCGATACCCAGTTATATTAATATTATTGATTTTTTTTATTAAAGTTTAATGTGTGACTTTTCAAAAATACTTCATCATTGCAAATGTATCATAAATATGCATCATTTAATTTGATCTTATCCACACTTCACTCCAACCATAGTCATAAATACACTACACTCCAACTTTAATTATTTTATATTCACAAAATAATATTTCTCTACATAACTTCAATTTTTATTTTAATAACAAAATATTACTCTCTCTCATAATTTTTCATATTCAATCTCTTGTTTTTTTTTCCAATGTTCATTCTACTTTTTTTCCACTCTAGTTTATCTTCTTCAAGATTTACAAAAATTATGAGGTAGGTAAGTAATGGTTTTATTTTTATTTTTAATATTTTGATATTACTAATGTTAAAATTATTTATTAAAGTTGTGTTTCTTTTTTTTCAAACTTTATAATTTTATAAGTAATTTAATCGGGGATCGGGTACCCGACGAATCGGGGATGGGTATAGAAGTAGAGATACCCGTCGGGTTCGGGGTCGGGTAGTGAAATGAAAATCGGATTCGGGAATGAGTACTTCACTACCCGTCGGGTAGGGTACCCGTTGCCATCCCTAGTCCGGATTGCTGGGTCGAGAGCTTAATTTGGATATATATGTGAGAGTAAATTGATATATATATAATTTTTTAAAATTTGAATGAGAATAAGTCTTAAACCAAACTCTATCATGATTAAAAACAATTATCAAGAAAATAACATATATGTTATCTAAAATAATCTTTACTACAAATAAAGCCAACAATCTTGATTTCTTTGGTATTAAAATGATGTCACATTATATAAAATGTAGATGTTCTCGTTTAATTAATTGAGCCAAGAGGGACCAACTCAACACCAAATTTGATGAACGCGAGACGTTTTAATAATATAAGTTTAATCTTTTAACTAACTAATATATATATAATGATACTTAATTTTCAAAGTGTCCGAATTGCCGGGTCAAGAACTGTGGTTAATATGAATATATATGTGAGAATAAATGAATATTTGAGTCGGATTATGAGTACACCCGCCCATAAACTTAAAACGGTTAAAAATAAAATAAAAAATTCTATAGATATATTTTGAACTCGCAACCTAACAAAAACAAGTATAATCAATTAACCAACTAGACTAATAAAAATTTATATTTCAAATTTAACACAAAATTTGATGAACGCGTAACGTTTTAATAATAAAAGTTCAAGTTTGTAACTAATTAATCTATATATATAATGATACTTAATTTTCAAAGTGTCCAGATAGCCAGGTCGAAAGATATGGTTAATTTGGATATATATGTGAGAGTAAATGAATTATTGGGTCGGATTGTGGGTTAACGCGCCCATAAACTTAAAACAGTTAAATATATAATTAAAAATGTTCTAGGTATTTCAACCTAACAAAACAAATACAACCCTTAATAAGACTGCGGATTGCTGAGTTAAAGATTAATTTGGATATATACGTGAAAAGAAATATATATATATATAATTTTTTAAAATTTCAATGAGTATAAGTCTTAAGCCCAAACTCTATCATGATTAAAAACAATTATCAAGAAAATAGCATTGATGATATTTAAAATAATCTTTACTACAAATAAAGCCAACAATCTTGATTTCCTTGGTATATAAATGATGTCACATTAACTAAACTGTAGATGTTCTCGTTTAATTGAGCCAAGAGGGACCAACTCGTTTACAAATCTTTTCGTAAACGAGTTGTTAATAACATAGCTAGAAATTCAATAAGTTAAAAAAACATAAGAGAATTAAGTTTTTTATGCTCACATCCTTGAGATTTGGAGGGGAATTGTTGTTGCCTCAATAACTTGATTGCTCAAAGGTACCATCTTGATCTTGTCTATGCTACCAATCTTTTGCATAATATGAGCACGGCAATTCTCAGCAGCCATAATTCCAGCAGAATAAGCTCCATGAACCGAACCCTCGTTCTCTATACTAACCGCTTCTCCTCCAAAGAAAATGTTACCAATTGGAGCTCGAAGCCTTTCGTACACATCCTCTGGTTTCCCCACAATATCGTAACAATAACATCCCAAAGAGTCCCTATCAGTTCCCCATCGCGACACAAGATATTGAATCTGCACATATATTATTATTATCATTACAAAAAACAACAACAAATGAACTTTAAAAAAAGTTAGAACTTTTTTTTACCGGATCAGTTGCATTGGGAAACATATTCCTTAACTGAGACATCACAAACTTGACAAGAGATGAATCTGATAGTTTCTCTAGATCATAAGAGAATCTTCCAGCAGCCATGTAGACAAGGATAGGATTACCCGTAGCTTTATGTAGATTTAGGAAATAGCCGCAAGAATATGAAGTGGGAGCTACCACTCCCAGTAATTCAACATTTGGCCAGAACACATTATCAAAATGCAAGGCGATCTTGTTCTCGTTTCCTACACCTAGGTCTGAAATAGCCGAGACTTTCCAATCAGGCAACTTGGGTTCGAACTCAATTAGATTGGCTTTTAGAACCCCTAATGGAACAGTTACAATTATTGCATCTGCAATGAAGTTTGTTCCATCCTCTGTTGTCACCATTGCATTGCTACTTCCATTTGAAATCCTTACCACCCTAAAATCATGTTTTAAATCAATTATTACAATACATGTAAAAAAATTTAAATATGCAATTCAGTCAGTCTTGCTGGCGTACCGATGATTCAATCGAATGTCAATGTCTTTTGCAAGAGCCTTAACAATTGGGTAATAACCTTGCACCATTAGCCCATGACCCCCAGAAAGGACATGTTCCTGTCATCCAAAAAAAACACCTTACCATTAAATAATCAATACAAGGAATTTTTCAAGAGTTATTTTACAATGGTTTTATGAGCTCATGGAGTTTAAACATCTCTAAATTCTAAACTAACAATCTCAGGTATAAGAAAAATAAATTTACCTGATCCCAGTTCTTCAATGATATCATGTCAGCATCCGCTGCAAACCAAGCTTCCATTCTGCATATGTACCATTGTAACACTTGATGAGCACGTCCTTCTTGTCTGCAAAAAATGAAAACATCGCATGACAATGGCCCATTTGGAAATACTTTTTTTTAGATCTGGATCTGAATCCAGATGAGAAACCACTGATAAATTTCTGAATAAGGGCCTACTAAGTTCTATTTACAAACATGATCTCATCTACCAAATCCAGATGAAATTCATATAAAGAGAAAAAAAAGTGTTTACAAATGGGATGAAAATATGTAATAATTCTTTTTGATTACCATACCTTAGTTCTGGGTGTTTTTCCAGCACAATTGAAATAGCATCATGAACAGACAGATCATTGGTATGTTCTTCTCTAACTTTATCCGTCTGTTCAATGCCCATATCTATAGTAATTAGTGGTTGGAAGAAGATTCTCTAAACATTTTGGCAAAACAAATTGAGGAGAAACCAAGTACCTCTTTGAGAATTTTCATGAAAACATCTCCAACTTCAATTACCATCTGCCGGGGTACTTGATGACCCTCCATGTCAAAGAGTGTACAGCTGAGAAAACATAAGAAGACCTCATGAACCAGTTGAATGTGCATACTTCTGTAGAACTAATTTGCAAGCAATAAAACATTATTCACAGTCTATTCTGTAAGGGCTCATTGATCTGTTTTTTAAATTATCATTAGTATTAATATGTTAAAATGTCATAGAATATAAAGTAAGAGCTTGTTTGATCTAGGTTTTTTGGAACAAAGGTTTCACAAGGAAGTGAATACTGAAGCAATAGTTACCTCTCTAAATCATGGTCATATAGCACAGAGTTGTCACCACTTGTACGGTATAACTTAAGCCCAAGCTGACGTATGAGTGGAGCCAGAGGGTTCTCATTGCAGACACCATGTAGCCTACATTTTATACAGTGGGTGAAAAAGTTAATATACAGCCTTTATTCTTGAACATTTCAGGGGAATCTTATTGAAGACACCAAATATGAACTTGCCATGATGCACCCATGTCTACTGGGGTACCAAAAGAATAGTCAGTGTGAATGCGACCACCAATTCTATTCCTTGATTCCAACAAAATTACCTGAACAAAGTGAAAAACAGTCACATGCACAGAAAGAAAGACAAACCATGATAAATACAAAGTAAAACATAAAAATTTTCTGTCAAAGAAATTCCATGTAGAATTCATTTTAAAATTATCATTCTCCTTGAGAAATCTGGATATATTTCAACACAATCTTCATCCCCCAATGTTTATGGAAAGAGAATTATGATACCTTAAGAGAAGCGTTGTGGAGGATATGAGCAGCGGCCATCCCTGAAATGCCTCCACCAATCACAATTACAGTTGGGGTTGAAATGCAAGAGCCATGAATGAGTGAAGCTAAATGACCTAAGCAAAGAACTGTAAACATTAGCGTCGATCACAAAGGTTCAACTATACCATATAATAGTAGATAATTAACAGTTCAGAAAAAGAAAAAAAATGGAGATTACTAACATAGTATAGTTCAACAGTAAGAAATGACACCAGCAGAGAATAGGTATAAGTGGTTAAACCTCTAAGATGACACTCTATATATAGTCCATTAAGAGACTGTTACGATTTCATGGATTAATCCCTATACAAGCCTACTATCATCTATTTATACACTTCATTAATCAAGAATACCAATTGTATACATAACAAACTTTTCTACTATATCTTAACTTATACTTCAAAGACTACTTTGTATATTCTTCAAGAACTATCCTTCTCTATTATACCTTTAGAACGCCTTAAATGAAAGTAGAAGTCATGGCGGTGGAGTGTCATGCTAGCTTCCTATGTTCAAAAAATAAATCCTTCTCTATTATACCTTTAACTCTAACACAGGTTACATTATTCACCCCTACAAAGCTTCATTGTCCTCAATGAAGGTTTCAAAAAACATTAAAATCAAAACCAAACAAAATTAAGAAACTAAAATAAAGAATTGTAGAGAAGAAGTATATTGGTGGCCCAAGCTTATTTTCTTCAAATTGACCTATGAAATTTAATGCAGCCCACTGATTTCATTTCCTTAGCTACTGTTGGTTGCATTCCAGCGTTTTAGAATTTCAATCCACCTGGAAATGCCTCTCCATTTATTTGATTATGATGTAGCTCATAAAACAAGAACTGCCTATTTAAAACAACATTAGGTTAAGCTTCTGGAATTCCTCAAATTACTCCGCTGAAATACTCTAAACAAGAGGCAGGTGCTGGCCTCGATCAAAGGAGACCATTGCACATCCCTCGTAGCTATGTTCAACATATGTAAATATGTTCCTCCTTTCGTCCCTTTTTCAATTCGAAGAAGCCAATGAGAACATGGACTTATAAATCAGATGCTGAAATTTCCGAATTGTGGCCAAGGTAACATAATATACATGTTTCCTTGTCCAACTTTTTTTCTAAAAAAATACATATTTCTTTCTCAGTTCCTTTTACATTTCTCCAAAATGGGTAACAAGAACATTATCCAGATTTTTACCATCTTTGTTGTGGCTTAACTCCTGATCCTTTGAGTCCATCTTTTTATCTTCTTGCTCTTTTGGGATGTTTTTGATCTTTCTTTCTTTACATAACTAATGTCTTCTTGTCCCTTGACAGGTTCTAAGATTTCTTGCAATGCCTCCAATAGTCATGTGTTCCTCTTGTGGAAATCATTTATGACTCATACTCTTCTTCCATTCGAAGGGCTAGCTGTTGCAAAATTACTCCCTGTTGAGCTATTAGGGTCCCTTGTTTCTTGGAATTCCCTTCGATTTCTTCATATTTAACTAAACGTTCTTGCAGTTCTTCAACTGATGCCTTAATTGTGTTGAGATCACTTATTTTTTATTCCACCATTTCTTTCCTCTAATCTATACTGTTATTGACAGACTTCTTTGTTCATTCTTGTCATCTTGTGGGTAGAGGATCAATGGCTTAGATACCAATGTTACGATTCAAAATTATAAATGAGAGAATTGGGGATAAGAGGGTGTAGACTGTACCCTACTATCATCTATTTACACACTTCACTAATCAAGAATACCAAGTGTGTCCTTAACTAACTAGTGTAGTTTATTCATATCATGACTAATACCTTATCTTCAAGAACTATTCCCCTCAATTATACCTAAACTAAACACATGTCACAAAAAACAAACTCAGTTTAATTTTGGATTTGCTTACAAGATTCAGATTTCCACAACTGATTTTAATATGTTGGTCAAATAAAAACCAAAATCAGAATAAGATTTGTTCTTGAATCAACTTTCTATATGTATAGATTCAAGGACTTCCAGTAGATTCAATCTAGAGCTACTAAATTTGAAATGAAACAATAATCATAATTTAGTCTAGCATCAATTCCCATGTTTCTAAACAGATGAACTATTCAAGCTAGTTTGATCACAATCAAGAATTAAACAAATAACAAAATCGAATACTAACCGTCGACCAAGTCAGTAAAAATTGAATCTTTGAGCTCCATTGAGATAGTTGAATCAAAGATTTGAGAAATGATGTCTAGTTTATGTATAAGGGTGTATAGGAATTGTGAAATTGGAGATTAATTGAGAGGAATGGAAGAGAAGGAAGAAGAGAATGCCGGCAATGAAGCGGCTGAGAGTGGAGGAAGCGCCTTGTGAATCAAACCAGCTCATAATCATCAGAAACCGCAAAATATCTGACCCTTGGGTAGATCGATGAGTTTTGTATCGATTGCATAGATTGATTGATGCCAATCCTTGTTTATCTCTTTTTCGCTAAATCTTTCTTGTTGAAACGTAACCGCTTCAAATTGATCTTTCGAGTTGAGGTAGAGAGTATTTATAGGAAGAAGAGGTGTTCATCAAGTTCTTTTTCTCAGCTGGCTGACAGACAGTTGTTGAATCATCGTCTTCTTGTGCCAAGTTGTTTTTTCTTTTTTGTTCTTACTTTATACTAAATTATAACCCCTTAATTATAATTACCTTAATTGCACCAATGATAAATGACCATTATTTATTTTTTCGAACAAAAATACCTGTCTCGCGACGACATGCCCGTACGATCGCGTCTTGTAATGGCACATTCGTCCCACAACAGTACATTCGACGAATTAGGGTTCTGTCGCGTAGGAGTATTTTTGTTCGAAAATTAAAAGTGGTCATTTACAACCATTTTTGTTAGGCGCGAAACATCGTGTAATTATTAGAATCATCTCATCAAATTTTCCTAATTAAATATATATATATATATATATATATATATAATTTTCTTAATATAAATAATTAAAATAACAATCAAAATTATAACTCCAACCTTAATTTTAAGGTTAAATATATATTTTATATATGTTTTCTTAATATATATATTGATTTGAAAAATATAATCTTTTTTTTAACATTTTTTTCTATTTAACTTTCCCTCCCATAATTTTCTTCATGTAACTCTTCATATTTTGTTTTATTTAAATATCTTTCTATTATTTTATTTTTATTACATTTTTTAATTTATATATTTTTAAATAATATAATTATATTTTTATTAAACAATACCATTATAAATTAAAATAATAAATAATTATTAACTATTTAAAACATAACAACTTATTTATTTATTTTTTAAAATTTATCCATAATCAATTATCATTTTTTTTTCTTTTATCATCAAATTACTTAATTTATTAATTAAAATATTAATATTTAAAAATATATGTATTACCATTATATATTAATATTTTTTAATTTCATACCAAATTTTTTTATGATAAACTTGTTTTATTTAAATAAACTCAACTCTATCAAACTTTAAATTATTTTTTTATTTTTTTATACTGATTTTTTAAATAATAATTTAACTATTATAAATTATTATTATTTTAACATAATAAAATATTTTATGATAAAATTTGATAAATATACAGTAATTTTTCATTCATATTATTGTACCAAAATATTGATAATTTTTTTTATTGTAATACAAACATATTTTAAATTAATTATTTAAAGAAATGTTTAAAATTTAAAATAAATATTAACTTTAATATATTTATTGCTAGATTTTGATATGTTCTTAAATAATTAATAAATATTTAATATTCTTTTTAAAAATTGTAAAGGGTGTGGTTTTAGTTATAATGTGATTGTGTAGATGTATATATGTTTTTTTAGATAAAATATTATATTACTGGTTAAATAAAAAAAATAATTAATGTTATTGATTTAACAAAGAAAAAAGAAAAAGTAATTATATTATTATTTTTTAATATTATTGAATAAAAAATCCAGACAAAAAATCAATAAAATAAATTGAAAACAAAATAATAAAAAATATTTAAATTTAAAAATAAATATTCAACTAATGATTTTAACTTTTAAAATAATTAAATTTCAATTTAAATAGCAATTTAAAAATTAATAGAAATTGAAAGTAAAAAATATCAATTATCCTATAATTATTTATACATATGCCTCCAAGCTTTTTAGATTTACATTTGCCTCTAAAGTTTTCAAAAAAATTAAAACACTCAAATTTAGAGATTTTAGCTTCACTTAATTGAATACAAAATTATAATCGGAATTATTTAAATATATATATATATATGAATCGGGAATTGAACTAAAAAGAAATTCTATTTTTTTTTTTATAATTTATTTTTTAAAATACTTTATTGGAATATTAATTTAAATTAAATAATATTATATATATATATATATTTAAAAAATTAATAACATTTTGTTCAAATCCATTTCATATCAACTTTAATAATTTTTTATATTATTTATTGTTAACTAGTGAGCTACTCAATTTGTTTATCTAAAATCCACTTGGATTATTTCAAGTTAACATTTAAAAAATGTAGACCATTCTTAATAAATACAATATATATATATATATATATATTATAAGTTTAATTGTTAATTGAGGAAACACAATTAACAACTAAATTCTGGCATTCCTTGCTCCTAGTAGAAATCGCCTTACTAAGCATTGAAGAGTGTATACATTAATAAGTTAGTTTGTAGGATGGTAGTTGAATTCGGGCTATAAAATAGAATTATTATATTATTAGTTATAAATAAAAGATGTGGATAATAGTAGAGAAAACACGTAAATAACATAAAATATGTGTAAAATTTGAAAAAAAAAATTACAAACATATATAAAATTAGGGTTAATCTATGTAAGGATTATATTGGGTTGAAACCCTCCAAAAATTCTTTAACTACTAAAACATTAATTATTCAAATCTTCTAAAATTTATAATATACTAATAATATAGTTGTTTTTATGATAAATTTGTCATTAGTTCGATTATCCCAATTTGTAATTTTTTTCTTACAATAATTTCAAGCCCCTGATTTTTTATTATTATTTATAGGCTCAAAATTAATAGACATGATTCAAAGTATAACTAAAGATTGTAATTTTAATTCTTTATTTTCACTGAATTTATTTAAATAACTAACTTTATATTCTTGATCTTCACACTAATGATATCATTTAATTTCTTTTTAACTAAAATGTATTTAATTATATCAATATCAAATATATTATATATATATATATATATATATATAACGATGCTTAATTTTAAAAGTGTTCGGATTACCGGGTCTAGAGTTGTGGCTAATTTAGATATATATGTAAAAATAAATGGATACTTAGGTCGGATTGTGGGTTGACCCGCCCATAAACTTAAAGCAGTTAATTGTGTAAGGTCACATAATATGAGAAGTTGATTAAGATGTGGATAAATGTGCAATGGGATAGTTATCCAAATTGAGGATAAAAAGTGAGGTTGTATATTATAAATATTGTAAGAGATGGGTTACGAGATAAGAGGTCAATTGAGATTGATGACCAAAGTGAAGACTAAAAGAGATTGTTGATGTTGAAGATGGTTGATTTGACCGAAGTAAAAGTGTAAGGTCACATAATAGAGGTCGATTATTGGGTTAATAAATGTGGAATGAGATTGATGGTTAGCTGAATTGAGAATAAAGAATGTCGGGTTGTATGTAAATGATATTGGTTAAAATTTGCGATGAAATTGGTGGGTGGGTAAATGAGAGTATTCTATTTTTTATTTTAATATATTTTTCGTGATTAATTAAAAAAAATTAAACATTGAAATACATATTATTATAATTTTATTTAGTAATTTATTTTTTTAATATTTTTATCAGTCTAATGTGTATAGTACGAGAATCGAAATAGTAAAGTCTTATTCTCACTAAAAAAACATTTTAAATTAAAATGAAATATTATGACTACATAATAGGATAATTTTTCCAAAAATAAATGTTATTTTATTTTTTATTTTAATATATTATTCGTGATTTATTAAAAAAAACATTGAAATACATATTATTATAATTTTATTTAGTAATTTATTTTTTTAATATTTTTATCAGTCTAGTGTGTATCTTAAGAGAATCGAAATAATAAGATCTTATTCTCAAAAAAAAAAAAAACATTTTAAATTAAAATGAAATGTTATGACTACATAATCATGATAATTTTTTCCAAGAATAAATTTTCCTGTAAAACAAATCAAATAACCTTACATAACTCACTCTTTTCATAACTCAACATAAATTAAATAACCGAATCCAAACAAAACGTACCTACAATAAATCATTTCAGAAAATAAGTCAAATAATTGATGCCAAATTATAAAATATTGAACCAAAGACATATTAAATTTTATGATTTACACACATGTATATATGCAAAACGGCAAAATAATCTAGTTGGCCATTACTCCCCCTACCCTACCATAAAATAAACTGATCAAGTAGGTATGGCAACCCGGGTAGGTTAAATTAGAGATATGTCGTTTTCAGGTTATAATTGGTCATTTTTAGAATAATGATAAATGTAAGAAAATTTTGTAAGGAATGAAGAAAAATCTAATGCAATATGATATTTTTTAAAATTATGAATTGATTTTAAACAAATTAAATTTAAATGGGTTGAATTAAAAGTCAACTTCAAATATACAAATAAAAATACATTAAGATAATTTGTTATAGAAAGAATATTGGAACATGGCATTTTGTTATATATAGACTAGCTAGCTGGTAGGACAGTTCACACTCCATTTTTATCCACATATTTTATGGATTAGTTTCAATTTAAAATTCTTTAAAATTTTAAAATACATTTTATTTTAAATTCATACATAAATTTAGATGAAATAATAGTGTTGGAATTAATTTGTATATTAGTTCATATCATGATAATAAAGATTAAGTTTAATTAAATTATTTATTAATGTTATGCGCTTATCTAAACATAAACATTTATTTAGTAAGGATAGTTATTTTCCCTCCTCCATTAATAAAAGAAGATCTTAGCTAGCTAGCTAACGTTTTTTCAACTGATTGTTATGTTAGTTGTAGTGCGTCTTCCCTCATTCTCTCGCTTCGATTCAAAAAGATTAGTCAGTATTTTCTTATGATGACTTGGTCGAGAGAGTACGATATATCGGTGTAAAAGTTAAAAATTGAGTTTCAAGCGCCGTAAAAGCTTCGGAGCGATCAAATGGAACCTTTCCTAGCAGCGCTCGTGACAACATGAAGGGAAAGAGAAGTGTGACTAAAGCACTCAATCCGCCTCGGTTAGAGAGAGAATTAACCGGGGTCATTGATGGATCAAGGTACCCTACCCCACGGCTTTGGTTGTCTCGTACTCATGGTTTCAATTTTCACTATCTAAATCAAGCAGATTTTCATGAAGAAAATTTTGATTCTGCCTCAATAATTGTAAATGGATCGTCCAACTGGAAATGATAATAGAATGCATATGTCATTAGAAGGAGTTCCGACAGATAAATAGAGAAACTGACCACATGATAGGCAATGGCATAAACCCTAAAACAAGATTCACTCGTTAACAAATATATCAATTACTATTTCGTTGATAAGTCAATATTAAATTAGTATATTAGAGTTATGTCCATATATATATAGTCTACTTATTAGGTTAAACTCATGTAAATGTTTGTTTACTCTTAATAACACTAATAAGCTAAGTTAGCGATAGACGGTTGGAAGACATAAACCAAATTCAGATCCAAATTAAACTGGGTGATCTATGACTTTATGAATCGGTTTCATTATATATCTTTGTATATTTCTCCAATTATAGTTTCTCAATTTATCGACATTAAGTATTAAGATTATAAACTTAAAGAATTAAGATATAACTTTAACATTTTAACAAATATAACTTAATTGAACATATATAATAATTATACAACTAATTACGTTTTTTATCTAAATTGTTACATAAACTTAAGTGAAAAAAGTATTTTTAAATGAGATGCTTCCACGTATATATTATAGACTAATGTGGAGTTTCAAGAATCAGCATCTCCATAAGGTAATTCTAGTAAGTTGGTTGATATTGTTTCAAAACACACTTTTTTCTAGCATGATAGATGATGCTGGGCATATATACTCATTGAGTATTTCCACCATCTTCACCCTGTGGCCAATAATTGGGATGCTAAGTTAGCTTAATTCTCGAAATGTCTTAATCAACTCAGAAAATATTGAATTTTAAAATCCAAAGTGAAACACTACAGGGCGGTTCGGGACGGGGAATGTCTTTATCATCTCCGCCCCGTTTTAATTTTGAGAATTTTTTTAATATCATTCCCGTCACGTTCGGTTTTTTTGGTTTCGGAGAATCCCGCGGGGCACCGTTAATAATTATTTTGTTAAAAAATAAATAAAAATAATATAATAAATTTATATATGAATTTTTTAATATTATATATATTATAATATATTAAAATTTTATATTATTATAAAAAAAAATAACATTACTACTCTTATAAAATATAGTGAATAAATAAATATATTGGTGATTTAATATATTTAATTATGTTTATGGTATTCGGAGCAGAATCGGGATGAAATCGGGGCGGGTTAGAGCGGGGGACACAAATATCATCACCGCCCCATCTAGGGGTGAGCAAATGGGTAAAACCAATCCGTTTTACCCAATCCGTATTAAATCCAAACTAAATTTATCTAATCCGTAATCCAAACCATTTTACTAATTAATACGGATCGGATACGGATTGGATTGAAAATGGTTTGGATAATCCAAACTAAAAAAATATTTAGATATATCAACTTGAAATTAGTCAACAATTTTTTTTTTTTTTTTTTTTTTTTTTTTAAGTTTCGAATTTTTTATTATTATTAAATTTGAATCTGAAAAAAAATATAAAAAAATAAAAATAAATGTTGTTGTCAAAATAATGATAAGTAAAATATATATTATATTGAGATGAAATTTAGTATAAAAAAAAATAAATTGAAAAATATGTGTTTATTTAGATAGTTTGGATAATTTGGATAATCCTAATCCAATCCGATTTAATTCAATCCGAACTCAATCCGATCCGATCTCAATCCAATCCGAAATATCCAATCCGAATTAGTATTTAAGATTCGGATTGGATTGGATTGCGGATTAATCCACCCAATGCTCACCCCTAGCCCCATCTCAGTTCGGTTTCGGGGAAAAACCATCCTAAACGGGACAATTCAATTCGGTTTTCGCAGGACGGTTTCAAATTGCCATCATTAGTGACAATGTTAAAGATCAAAGAAAAATGTTTGACAATTTTTTGATAACTTGCAAGGCTGTGAGATGTGTTGGACCCTTTATGTTTCTATTCAAAACGGCTGTCACAATTGAAGTGCCAAAACATGGTGTATTCAAAAGAACAAATTTGTTTTAGCAAACAATGTATCAGAAATGAAATAAATAATCATAGCGAAATCTATTTATGTATTAAAAATAAAACTGTTATTTAAGAAAAAACACAAATACCAATCTCTATTTATGTTTTTTTTTGGCTATTTAAATAATCTTCCAAGAATTCAAAACAAAAATCATATCTCAATGTAAAAAAAAAGGGAAGAATGCCAATTTTACACACCAAGTTGTAAGAAAGTGCCAAATTTACTTATTAAGTATCAAAATTTCATTTATATGTATGAACTTGTCAAAAAGTGTCAAATATATTTAAAATAACAGAAATGTTAAACAGTGTTAAAATTTTTGCAACATGTAATATCCACATATTATTATTTTTTTAAATTGACATTACTTTAATTATTTTTTATTCAAACAAAACATTAAAATCTTTTCTTATTTATTTTCTCTTTCTTTACCTTCAAAAGTCACAACTTACCATTTTCTTTAAATATTTCTCTCTTCATTTCTCCATCTATGAGTAATTTTATTATCATAATAATATTTAATTGATTAATTATAAAAATTGTTCTAAAAAGTAACGAATTATTAAGACTTCACCACAACATTGGCAATTTAGGATTCGGCCAACAAAGACTTCACCACAACATTGACAATTTATGATTCGATCAATAAATGTTTCAACCAATGATGATTATAGTGTAAGGTTTAACTAAGAAAGACTTGGATTTGGAGGTTACGTCTGGGAGCTGATAAAGTTTAACAGGGTGAGTATTATGAAAACTAAAATTTAAACAAGTCGGTTAAGGGAGATTTACCCTGATTCGGCATTGTCCGCTAATGGCGACAATGATTTAGGGTTCGACTAATGAAGATTTTGGCCACAACGTCTATGATTTAGGAATCGGCCAACAAAAACTTCCACCAACGATAATGATTATTTAAAGTTCAGTTAGGGAGCACTTGGAGGTTAGAAGAAGGTAAAAATCCAAAAGAACTTGAGTTAATCAAAGAGAGAAAAGTTAGAAAAAAATGGAGAGTTGTGGAGGGATGAGAGAGAAAGTAAAAATAAGTTTTGTTTAAATGAAAAAATAATTAAAGTAATGTCAATTTAAAAAAATAAAAAATATGTGGATATTACATGTGGCAAAAATTTTAACACCGTTTAACATTTCTGTTATTTTAAATATATTTGACACTTTTTGACAAGTTCATACATATAAATAAAATTTTGATACTTAATAAGTAAATTTGACACTTTCCTACAACTTGGTGTGTATAATTGACATTCTTCCAAAAAAAAAACGTACATATTTATCAATTAAAATATAAAAATATATTTTATATCATTTAAAAAATTATATTATATATTAATTAAACTATTTATTGTGCTTAAGATATATACTAAAAATCATGGTTTGATTTTAACTAAAACACTTTAAATTGAAGGGAAGTCACTATTCATGATTATAGAGGGTCGAATTAGTTTCTTAAATAAAAATACTAGTATTTTTTTAAATGATTCATGTATATTAAAAATGATAAGGACCATTTAAGCATAACAAAAAATATGATATGAGAAAAAAAAAATAGAATGCAACAACGGTGTCTAATAGGTTATCGAGCTCGTAGGTTCTCCAGAAGACGATTAACTTTTTAATCAATTCCATCGACTTTTTAGAATGAATTTTAGAAAGCATCATAAGAATTGCATTATGAATGATACACATCAGACGACTACGATTATTGAAAATTCGACAATTTCTTTCTAATCAGATATATAGTTCACCAAAAATAATTAGACCTACCTAAATCAAATATGTAGGTCACTCGAACATCACAAAGAGAATACCACTATTACTCTACACAAAAAAAAAAAAAAAAAACCTTTATATACTACTAACCAATAAAAAATATTAATATTATTTAATATTTTCATCAAATAACTTAATTTTCAAAATCCTCATTACGAATAAACCTAATTTATATTTTTGCCGCCCAACCATCCTTTGTATTCATCATTAGATCCACTTTAGATTTTATATTTATTTTGAAAAAAGAAGTAGGTATTTGTAAGACCACTAAATAAATAAACAAAAGACAACAGCGTACAGTTGTGTGCCAATAGTGTGGTCCTCTAATATTATTAACAAATTGGTCCTCCCACAATTGGGCAGATGGGACAAGTTATTTTATCTTTTAATAAAGTCAAAATATACAAAAAAAAAAAAAAAAATCCACAAAGACACAATGTATCATTCATTACTAAGAACATTACAAATTTCAATAAATATGATAATCCATGTCATTAGTTACATTCAAATAAAATAAGATATCGTGAAACTGGTATGTGAATTTAAAAACATTTTCAACAAAGCATTCAAAGCTTGATAGATAAAAAATTATCCTCTAAAAAATATTGATAACCAACCATGAATTAGGTTTATCAAAAGGAAAAATTATCATGGGTATTGATTATCATAAAGAATAGAACCCAAAGAATGATACATGTAAAAAAAATACATATAAAAATGAGGTTATTTTAACCAAAGTATTAAGATACTCTAAACGGAATAATGAACTTTAAATATAGAGAAATAATTGGGGTAGAGAATTTGAGAGATAGAATTTTAAAGGGAATAACGTGACACAATATGATTGGTTGAAAAAATAAGAACTTTTTTTTCTCTTCTCTACCTCCTCACACTTTATCTATTTTTCAGCCAGTGATATGGTGACACATCATTCTTTCCTCTATCACTATGAAAAACTGCCTCAACATAAGAATATTGAAATCATACTAATTAAAAGAAAAACATTTTCTCATTAAGATAAAAATAATATATTATGAACCAATACAGTCCTAAGCAAATAAAAAAACCATAATATAATCAAAAGCAAAAGTAAAATTCACTTTTAAGTGGATAATATTATCCAAACATATGTTAAGCTATGTGTTTTAGGCTAGACCAAATAAGTGAATTGTGGGTTATGATTTGGATATCACTCATGCTCTTCTATATATCCATAATAAAGTATCTAATAATGGATGACCAACTTAACTAGGAACTAACATAAAGAAGTCTAGTAAGTTCAAAATTTCATTCCAAACATATTAATTCTTAAATAAATAAATGTATGAGAGAAAATGGACTCATGTGTGGAGCCCAATATGGAGCAAGCCCATTAGGGGAGAACCCTAGGTGTATGGTTAGTGGCTCCCCCATGTAGGAAAAGAAAAAGGAAGAGAATCCTAGAGCTGACTTTTCCCTTTGGCCAAACAAAGATTGATGTTTTTGATATGAAGATGCAATAAAGAAAAATAGAATGCACTTATTATCAAGCTAATAGTTGATCTTCATTTAGATATTATGAAAATATCAACATTGAGTGTCATGATTAGAGGCACTTACACACAATAACCATTAAGAATGTTTTTTTTATAAGAAGATGCAATGAAAAAGTAGAATGCACTTACTATATATTAAGGTATATATTAATTGATCTTCATTTATCATAAAAATATCAACATTGAGGTCATTAGAGACACTTACCCACAACAGCTATTAAGAATGTTTTTTTTTATAAAATGCAATGGAAAGTTAGAATGCACTTACGATAATGAGTGAGGCACTTACCAGTAGGGACAGATCTAGGATAACAAGTTTGGGTGGGCTTAAAAAAAATAACAATAATATTTTTGATAAAATGAGTAATGTCTTGGGATGTACCCAAGATTCGGAGGTGGGGTGGACTCGAAAATAACTTAGGGTGTGCTTAAATAAATAACGATTTTTTTTTTTGGATAAAACGAGTAATAAAGGTAAATTTTACTATTTTTATAATAATTAGATAAACAAAATATGAATTATATTGATTTTTTTTTATAAAATTAGGGGGTAATATCACATTTTTATCATAAAAATAAATTAAAAATTTCGGGGTGACTGAAGTCCACCCGAGCCCATCCCTTCTTAATTACAAGAGGGTTTTTTTTTTTGTTTTTTTTTTAAGAAATCAATGTTTATTCTTTATAGTAAGTTAATAACACAATCTCTAACATGTTTCAAAATTCAGATCATATGTTTTTAATGAGAATCGAGTTACATGTTTTGATATGTTCATCCTTTCAAAAGAATATATATTTGAAGTATAAGTTGGAACTTGGAACTATATATCTAACTAATTTGTTAAAAGAGAAAATAAGGTATTAATAATTAATGAATCTTATTGTAATAAGAGATATAATACAGAATTAATATTGATTGACATACTAAATTAGAAATGTGGTTCTAGTACTACTAGTACTTGAACTGAGATTATTTGTGCTGGCTGAAGATGTAATACTTTTTTGAGTAATTTGATTTCTCTTTGAAGTGGAAAGAGAAGAAGAACATGAATCCCTTGATGTATTATTCTCTGATGAAGATGTTGATGATGATGGGTTGATCAGCATATGAGCTTCTGATAAGAACCCTCCATAGCTCCTGCTTGACTTAAGCTTCTTGTTGTAAGGATTCTCCTGCTTTATAAGGTCTTCTAAACATGATACTTTGGCCATTGAAATGAAAGACTGAGATTTTCCTTGATAATGCTTTGACAATCCCTTCCTATAAACAATGAATAGAGAACCCTAAACATTAAGTTACACTAGACATTAAAATTCGGATAATTTATAGTTTGAAGGGATGAGATAACTTAATTTAGTAATTTGATTGTCCGGAAAAAAAAATTTATCTCTCTTTTCACATTTTTTTATGTCACACATTGTTCCTCTCATATTTTCTCCCCTAATTTCCATTTTTTTTTTTATACTTTAATAATTCAAATGTTCTTAAAAAAATACTAATCAACAAATAATTAAAAAAAATACAAGTTAATGTTTGTTTGGGCGAGGAACGCGTATTTAGCGTTTCGAAGAATATATATATATATATATATATATATATATATATATATATATATATATATATAATTATGCTTAATTTTTAAAGTATCTGGATTGCCGGGTTGAATACTGTGGTTAATTTAGATATATATGAGAGTAAATAAATATTTGGGTCGGATTATGAGTTGACCCGCCCATAAACATTTTTACCGTAATATTTTTTTTACGGTTTTTTATATTATTATTCGTAAATTTACACGAAATATATGCTAGTTCCAAAAGTATTGTTTATATCATATTCCTTACAAAATAATTTTTTCTGCATTACAATTATATAAACAAGTTTTTTAATATAATATATATTTTAAAATATTGAAAATTCAAGCTATTATAAAAAAAATATTAAAATTTTTATAAAATATAAAAAAATAAATATAAATATATAATTTTATATATTTATTTGTGTTTATAGTATTTATGTCAATATAAATATAATACAATGTACAAGGTGAAATTGAACTATGAACACAAATATATAACATCTCCATCAATCAGGTCAAACCAGGTCAAAACGAAGAAAGATTGTCCCAAACAAGATAATTCAGATCGAAAATAATCAACTAACAGATAAATATATCACAAACAAGATATTTCAGATCGAAAACACAGTGGTAAGATTGACAGAGATGAATATTTACTTGAATGGAAGTTGATGGAGGAGAGAGGACATGTTTTGCAAGGGATTATTGAGGGAGGAAGCAACTTCTTCTTCATCTTCATCCTCCAGATCAGTTAATGAAGATACTGATGATGATGATGCAGATGACATCTCTGAATCAACAACCTCCATATTACTATCATCATAATCCATTATATATATGCTCGATTTCTAGCTTCTATACCAGAGAAGATCAAGATAACCTAGCTAGATTACTCAATCAGAAATTAATCTAAAGATAAGGGAGGAAAGATACATAAATAAGGAAAGGATGAGAGAAAAAGATAAGGATGAGCAATTGATGTGTATATTTCGTACAATTATTATGGGATTGTGCTGGGACTTGTTTGGATTCTGAGTTTTTTAATAACTTTAGTTATTTATTATTTAAAAATGAATGATTTTAAGTAAATGATAATTTTTTTGTGAAAATATTTAAATGGTAGTATTATATAATGATAAAATAAAAATAATAATTCAAAATAAATTATATATATTTTAGTTACATAATTATATGATATGATAAATAAGAAGGTAAATAAAATAATATTTGATTAGTTTGAGATATTTAAATAATACAACCAAACAATCTCTTAATGTATGTCCTTTCAGATCTATTTTATCTACAAGATTCGGCATTATCCACTTTCCTTTTCCTTTTCCTTTTCCTTTTCTCCAATAATTATGTCTTAATTTATTTTTAGTTTTATTCCTCAAATAATATTATATATTATCAATTTCCAATAAGAGCTACTCTAAGGAAATACTTTATTTTTATCAGTTAATTTTATTTTTAATTTGTTTGATAAAAATTAAAAAATGATTTTTTTTTTTTTGCATTTTATTAACTAAAATATCTTTAAATTATTTTTTTTCTCTTTCTTGGATAAATTAATTTTAAATAATTAAATAAAGAATAATTTTGATATTTTAATAAATAAATAAAAGGATTAAGTTATGAAACAATTCTTAAAATAACTTAAAAACTCAAAGATCAAACAAGCTATAAGTGGTGGTTGGATAAGTGTTATTTAAATACCCATTTGATTATATATTTGATTTGGTATTAAATGAAAAGATTTAAAGTATTAATATTTAATAAAAAAAAATATTGTAAATATTGTAAATAAGTTGGAAATTATTGAACAAACTAATAATTAATTTATCTCCACCCTTAAGAAGTATGGCATTATGCAGTTTGGTGCAAACAGTGCCAAAGTTTTCATGAATATAATATATATATATATATTATGTAAATTAAGGTCTCGTTTGATTCGGCGTTAATAAGCCGCGTATGAGCGTATGTCGTAATAAGCTGCTAAAGTAACTTTGTGAAATAAGCTCACGCAAAAAATTACAATCAAACACACATTTATGTTTAAACTCAAATTTCACTCTACCTCACTCCTCGTCGTCGTCGTTTAAGATTATAGTCTCAGCGTTTTTCTCTCTCATCATTTTTAGATACTTTTTTATTCATTATCTTTCATTTTCATTTATTTCTAATCATTTTATTCATTCTCTTTCATTTATTTAGTCTCTTTATAATCATTTTATTTATTTCAGCTTTGCATTCTAATTTCTTAGAAAATGCAGTAGAATCATATTGTTTTGCATATATACTCATTCATTACAGAATCATATAGAAATTTCTCTGTGAAAGTTCGCTCAGTTGACGATTTTCAAGGTGGGGAAGAGGACTTGATAATTATATCAACTGTGAGATGCAATGTGAAGGGATCCATAGGTTTTCTTTCCAATTGTCAAAGGGCTAATGTAGCCTTAACCCGAGCCAGGCATGGAATAAAAAATCTCTGTTCTAAAACATAAATAAAAAAAATACATTCTTAAGCTTATTTCTACTGTACTTCAGGTATGGAATGTGGATATTGGGTAATGCTGCAACCTTGATCAATAGTGGCTCAATATGGAGAAACTTGATTGTTGATGCCAAAGAAAGGGGTTGCTACTTCAATGCCTTAGACAATAACAATCTATCTAATGCCATTCAATCTTCACTTATTGAACTCGATAATCTCAATTTATTATTTAAATCTGATTCTCCCCTTTTCCAGGGGGCCAAATGGAAGGTTGGTTGTGTGACTTGTGTCTCAATTAACTCAATAAACTCTTTCCAATGAATTAAATTCTTTCAATTTGTTGTGGCAGGTTCACTTCAGTGATGATTTCTTACAGACCATGAGTAGAAAAAACAATTATGGTATTTGTAAAGAAGTTATTTCTCTTCTGAAAAGACTCTCAACCGGATGGCGTCGTCCTAGTCCTAATCCTAACATTAATGGAACTTGTAATTCAGAGTTATTGGAGATGTACAATATCAATAAGGGGTGTCTAGTTCTTGTATGGTCGGTAAATGTCATTCGAAAAGATTCGAGGTTTATTCAGGTTCTGCAGGTTTGGGATGTTTTGGCTCCATATAAAATAGCAGATTATGCTAAGAAACTTGAAGTTGGTGTGTTTAGGAATTACACAGTTGGTATGATGAATCGTTGCAAAACCTTAAAGAAAGATGGGTAAAAATATATATCTGATTTTTTAATAATTTGTTTAATTAATGTTTGGTTAATGCTAATATATGTTAATGTTTATTGAATTTGTCAGGGAGTTGGCTGTTCCGGCAACATGGCTGGCAAATTCTTCTGCAGCTGATTCGAAGATTAGTTCTCCTCATGCTCATGAAGATATATCAGAAATACCACGTCGTCTGAAGAATGATAAAACACTTATTTTATGTACGAAGAAAAAACGTATCTATAAAAAAATGCGATTTCAACCGGATAGTAAAGGGTGAAAACAGAAGTGTGAAGGGAGGAAGTGTAGTTTTTTTTTTGTCTAATAGTAGTTTGGATGACATGTACTGGCGGTTTTGTTAAATAACTCTAGTATTTTTGTCCAAATTTACATCTTTATAAGATAACTTTATAAGTTCTTATCTAACAGAATTTAGGGCTGGATCAGATTTGGGTGAGAAATAGGGATGTATTTATGTGAGCCTAAGAAAATAACGGAAAATTTTGGGATAAAACAAGTGTAACTTCCTATTGTTGTATCAATAATGTCAAATAAGATGTGAATGTGATTAAACCATTGTAATATCTATCTCAGACTAATAATATTCATTAAAAAGTATTAAAACATCAATAACCATCTTTTACACACTGCAACGGTAGTTAAAAATGCAAAAATTATAATTAAAAATATAAAGAATATTAACACGTCGCTGCAATTAAAAAGACAAAAGACTGTAGTTAAAAAGCCAAAGATTTGCTCTTATAATTTATAATATTTATGTACTAAGCTCTAAAATATTGATTTTCTCATCATCTATTCCATTAGATTCTTTGCTTTTGACTAGTCAGTACTGTTAAAAAGAAAAAACAATGTAGTTAAAAAGATAAAATATCTATCATATAATGTAAATACATTCAACAAATCTACTTACATATTGCCATATTGGTTCTATGTCCTTATGATCATCGTTCCTCCCTTAAATACATTGTGAATTGAGTTTCCACACTTCTTACATTGGATGACCACATGCCTCCTCAACTTCTTTCTATAGTTTTTTTTCTCATCTAATTCTTTTCTTCTTGCTTTCTTGGGTCTTCCTGTCTGAATCACACAAACGGGAGGATCAAACTGCAATCCTAATGTGAAGTTGATCATATATCTTTATCATTGATTAGTATAAGACGTGATGATAAATAGTGATGAATAATTTTTTTCTATAACATTTGTCAAAACATTCATGCACTTTTAGAACATGTTGCTTTGAAACAACTATACCATGATAACATGGTAATTCAGATAGCTCCCACAATCCACAACTACATATTTTCTCCTAACATCAATAACAAACTGATGTGCATTAGGGCCTCTAACCTGGTAGTCGTTCACACCATTATAGATTGACCTCCACTTAAAGAATTCTTTTATCCTTTCTTCTATAATTTTCCTAATTAATGGTCAAATAGGATGAGGTTACCTAGACATGCAATCTTTTATTCTCTACAATCTTTCCATTAGAAATTCTCTAATACCTTCTATTAAAGAAATGATTGGTTTATCCCTCATCTCAAGTATATGGGAATTGAAAAACTCACATAAATTGTTTGTCAGCATATCACATTTAGTATGAGTTTAAAGAAAGCCTTACACCAATGTGATGGGGGAAATTTGATGAAAGGTTCTGATAAGACCCCTAATTTCAAAAAAGGCCCACGCCTTATAAATCTTGCAAAAAGGGCCTTTTCGCCCTGCGAAATGTCCGTCTTACCCCCAAAACGACCACTTTACGCTCAAAGACGAGAAATACTACTCTCGCGTTTTCCTTTAAAACGCGTTTATGAACTCACATATTTAATCTAAAACACGTGTTTTAGTGGTATTTCTCGTTAATGTAAACACGTGATTTACAACTATCGCGTTTTATTGTAAAACTCATTTATGAACTCACGCATTTTACAATACAACGCGATAGTTGTAAATCGCGTCTTTCATCGTATAAATACTTATTTTTCCCCTCATTTAAAAAAAAAACCTTTCCATTCACGACTCTCGACTTTCCATTCACGACTCTCCAACTTCCAACTTCGTTCAAATCAGTTCAACATCATCATCGATCAACTTTCATCATCGTTCGTCCTCCGTCTCTTCGTTCATATATTAATGTGAGTTTATTTTTTAGGTTTAATCTGTAATGTTTTATTATTTTACTATTTATATTGATGGATATTGATGTATAATACTTAGTTTTTAGGATTTATGTAGCTTTTAAGGTTTATGTATCTTTTAGGGTATATAATGTTGCTTATCCATTGTTCTTCACTCACGAGTATTTCAATGTTCTTATTCTGCATGCATGCATGGTTTAGGGTTTATAATAACCGCAAATTGCTATTTCACGAGCATTTACCTATATGTATTGTATGTTTGTACTTTATTTGAATTGTTTGTTAATGTTTTATCCAATTTCCTCGTATTCTTTGATGTTGCTTACTTGAGTTGTTGTGTTCTATAGTTTAAGTAATTATAATGTTCTGGAATTGCTTACTCTAATGTTGTTCATTTTTTGTAAATGGAGTCCACCATAATTCCTGAGTTTGCTGGTAGGGTCTAATGGAAAATCAATATCTCAAACATTGCCACCAAGTTTGCTACAATGGATTTAATGGAAATGATAGAGCAAACACAATTCCGATTTTTATTCAAAGGATCCACGTTATTGCGGTTCTTAGGAATGATAATACATCAAATGCTCATCAGGAAGAGCAACTCAAATTCTATGGAGATGAAGTTCCTCTTGAATGGAGAGGAGCCGTGCTTCGGGATGAAGGAGTTTGCCATGGTCACATCACATGCCTCAATTTTGGGAGATTCCCTACGGTGTAAATAATTTTCAATCAAGTTGAAGAATGTCCACCTTTGATTGTCAAATATTTTAAAAGTAATATGATTGTTAGAACAACAGACTTTCACTCAAAATTTATGTCAAACAACTCTGATAAGGAAGATGCATGGAAATTGGGACTAGTATACCTGGTTTGCCATTACCTCTTCTCCCTTGACCCAAAGTGGATAATAAATACCAAACTCCTCAGCATGGTCGAGGACATCGACACTTTCCTTCAATTTTTCCATGGGGAAAGTTGTCATTTAGAGAAACCATGAAGGGTTTGAACAGGAACCTGAAACACTACAGGTCGCTATATCTAGAGAAGAAGAAAGCCATGGGGAAGAAGAACAAAGACAAGAATATCGATATTTATTATACCGTATATGAGTTCGCACTAGCATTACAAGTGTGGACCTATGAGGTTATCAAAATGTTTGTCTCCAAACTTACAAGGAATACGATGCTTCAAGCGCATGAACCTGTCTGCCCAAAGATAATACAATACAAATCCAACAGGAAGAGCACCGCCTCTAATATTTACATTGCCCTACAAGGCAAGATTGTCAAGAAGATGGAATTGTATGAAGAGGAGAAGATCGTATATGATGGGGAGGACTTTGAAGATATGTGAGGTAATTTTTATGATTGCTTATTTGAACTTGATTGCAGAAGGAGAAAATTTGGAGATATTGAAAATGTAGTTTCTCCTAAATCTGACATGAGGAAGAAAAGAAAAATTACTCACCCCAGCATCTCTCATTCAGTCCTGCCAAACCTTCCATGAGGAGAAGAACCCGCATCCCTACCCCCAACCCTAACAGCTTTTATTCATTCGAGAGCGCCACCGGGACTCAAGAAGATGATGCCTCTCAAAGGACTCCAGCATCAATAGATCCCTATGAAGATGATGACCTTCAAATGACTCCAACAACAACAACTCCCCAAGATAGATGTGACGAATGAACTAAATGAACTAAAAACTAAAATGAGAACTGAAATAAATCTAATAAAAGAGATTTTAAACCAATTACAAGAACAATTTGGAATATTATCAGCCACACTAGGGGAGGAACAGAGCAGGAGAAGATTGAATGAGGATTATGCGGATGTGCTTGTGGAGAAAAAGAAGGTGAATGAGGAAGATTTTGAGGAGATGAATGATGAATATTTGGAGGAGGTGAATGAGGAAGATTTGGATAAAGTGAATGTGTTGATTGAAGATATGGTGAATGATAATATTGAGGTATGTCTAATTCAAGCATTTGATCTAATTCAAGCATTTTGTCTTTTTTTTTAGGATCTGGTGGATAAGCTGAATGATAAAGACAAGTATGGGTTTGTGGAGATGAAAGATAAAAATTTGGAGGAGAAGAAGAATGAGGATGTGATGAAGAATGAAGATGTAACGTTAGCTACACCTAGAACTTGAGTAAGGTGGTGTTTAACGCAACTTATTTATTAATCTAAATAATTAAGTGCTTATTTGAATTAATTTCCTTCTATAATTGTTGACTTAATTCGGTAAGGTGTGACAATTAATTAAATTAATTCTTGAATTGCTGCTTAATTTGTCAGCCAGCCTTGTAGAAAGAGTTGTGCTTCTTGGAGCGCCCATTTCTTTTAAAGACGAGAACTGGGAATCAGCTAGAAAGGTAACCAACCGCCTTTATGCTTGTTCTAAACCTCAATTAATAGTATCATCCTTATAAGAATCATCACCTCCCAATTCACAGATGGTGGCTGGGAGATTTGTGAATGCTTACTCTACAAATGACTGGATGCTTGGATTAGCCTTTCGAGCCAGGTAATGAATATTCATTCATAGGGCTTGTTTGATCTGATTTATTTCAAAATAATCTTGTTTGAAGAATCTGTAAAATAATTTTGAACTTTTGGATTTTACCAGTCTGCTTACTAAAGGATTAGCTGGGATTCAACCAATTGAAGTTCCTGGAATTGAAAATGTGGGTATCTACTTAGATTTCTCATCAGTGATTCAATTCAAATGTTTTTTTTTTTTTATCATTTTTCAAATGATCATATTTTTTTGGGACAGGTCAATGTAACTGAACTCATAGAGGGTCACTCTTCTTATCTATGGGCTACTCAACAGATCTTAGAACAACTTGAATTAGATGCATATTACCCAGTTATCGGAACCCTTATCAAATCTTGATAGTTTGGTTATTTGAGAGAATTCGCTTCAAAGTTTTTTTTATCGGTTTTCAACTTCTCCAAAATTGTTTTCAACTTCTCCACAATGCATCCATTTATATCATGTATTGATTCATTTACTATCAATAGACAATTGTTCTTTTCCATGTAGATACAAATGTGAAAAATAATGTAATAATCTTGTATATATATGTCTGTTTTTTTTATTAAAGTTTCTTCAGTGTTTTCTATGCTTCTTAGGTCTGTGTTCAGTTGTGATTTTGGTGTGCTTGCGAATTATAATTATTATGTTTTAAAAAATTATTAAATTATAATATTTATATGAAAAAATTATTAAATTATAACTTTTATTTGAAATATTATAATAATAATAAATACAATTTGAATATATCTGGAGTTGGTCTGAGTATGGTTAAAAAATTGAGTAATTTTTGGATGCATTTCTAAAGTTTGGTTGTTGTTAATTTTATATTTATTATATTTATTTAATTAAAATAATAAAATTGAATTATAATTGAATTATACAATAAAAAATAATTTATTTTTTTTAGAATATACTTATATTATATTTTAGAGATTTTTAATACTGAGAATAATAATATACTAATTTATTCGTTAAATTGGGAAATTTGATGAAATGGCCCTCATAAGTGGCTTAATTCCAAAAAAGGCCCGCATCTGCTAATGTTTGTAAAATGGGCCTTTTTGCCCTGCGAAATGTCCATTTTAACCCTGTAATTGCACTTACTCGAATTACACTTGCTCGTAATACACTTACGCGAATTACACTTACGCGTATTACATTTACGCGAATTACACTTACGCGTAATATGTAATATGCGTACATTGAAAGACGCATATTAAATATACGCGCATTATGTAATATGCGTCTTTCATACTATATAAAGCGCCTAATTTTGATCCTCATTTTAAATCTCCAATTTTTAGGGTTTCGACTCTCTCTCAAACCCTATCCCTTCGATCCCGCTGCTCCTCTAAGGTAAGACATTCTCGTCTCAATGCATTCTTATGTATTTTAGGGTTTTGAATATTATCCAAGTGCTATTATGTTGGATGAGGATTTAGGATTTTAAGTAAATCTTACAAGTTTATCTATATAAATGACAATCAACAACACATGGTTTTGTACTTCATTGATCTATGGAAGCAGAAGTTAAACATTTCGACGGATATGGAAATTGAAGAGGAGAATCCGACGGAGCTTAACACTCTCAACATCGGTAGAGGATTCGCTAGCGTAGGCAGATTGATGGATGGAGTAGGCAGAAAGTCAGATTGGACGATGAACCATTAATTCAATGCTCATTTATATTAAAAACATGCTCTTTCATTTTGTCTTCCATCTTCCATTGATGATGAACCTATTCCTATTTTGATCTTCTAGAAGGTGCATCCATATATTTTCTGCCAAATTTTCCTTTTGCTACAAATAAGTAAATAACTTAACATATGGATTAATTACTATGGTACACATTTTCCATTTCCTGGTTTTTTGAAATAAACATAATTTTCAATTTGTTTGAACATTATTTTCCATTATTACAGGAGATTCTTGATGGAATTGAGTTTGCTAGGGTGACTCCAAATCAACCTGGGGTTCCATGCGTGCAGCAATGGGGCACCCATAACCTTTTGACTTGAAATATGTTTCTATTGGGAATGAAGACTTTGTTACTATTCAATGATATTTTTTTTATTTTAAAAGATCCATATTTTATGAATAGTAATAAAATATGTTAGTATTCAATGATCTGCGAACGTGAAACCATCAAATGGCAAAATTCTGAAATGAAATGCATAATCTATTTGAAATTGCGAAAACCTACGTTTGTTTCAGGGAATTACCTCCAGTTCTATTCTGCCATAAAACACGCCTATCCAGACATCCAGATAATCACAATCTGTGACGGTTCTTCTCAACCATTGGATCATCCAGATGATTTTTATGATTTTCATGTAAGATAAGTAATTTTGTATAGATTAGAATTTGAACTGAATATTCTTACAATCTTCCTTCCTGTTATTAGATTTTTTTGTTAATAGATTGATTTTCTCAATAAATTTATAACAATGCAGATGATGTCTTCTCTAAGACTTATAAGTTTGATCAAACATCACGAAATGGCCCAAAGGTACATGCTAAATCTTGTCTTATATTTACTTAATTCCATAAATATATATTAACAAAAAGATAACTGTTGCAAGAAACATTTAGATGGTTCTGAGACCGACTCTATTATTTCAGGCTTTCGTTAGTGAATACGCTGTGACAGGAAAAAATGTTGGTCAAGGAAGCCTTCTAGCAGCATTAGCTGAAGCTGGATTCCTTATTGGTGTAGAAAAGAACAGTTTTTTTTTTTATATAATTCTAAAAAAAGATCATTAAAAACTTGCTTATAGATGATAATACTTGGTTATATGTAAATATAGTTTTTTTCCACTAATATGCAAAAAATGAACAAGGAGGCAATTATATATCTTCTTTACTTTTTCGGATTTTTAACCTTTCTTTGCTCGCCTTTGATACTTGAATGCAATGATGTTGTGTCAATGGTCAGTTATGCACCTCTGTTTGTTAACTCCAATGATAAAAGGTGCATATGTTTTATTTGACTCTTGTCTACTATAATACTATTACACTAATGATGGTGTTTATATCAAAGTGATACTCTATTTTTTTATATGATCCCAATGAAGAGTCAACATATTTTGTGAAGGTGGTACATAATGGAACACATAATCTGGAACAACAGATTTAAGGAGGATTTCACCCATATATAAGTTCGTTGCAATGTGCAGTTGACTCCAATCCAGACTGTGTTTGATAACATAGACACGAAAATAGATGTAACAATCTCCCCGCATTCGTTTACATGTTTAGACTTGACAATTGATCAGTTTAACCATCTGCATACAATATCAGACGCATATTACATAATGCGCGTATATGTAATATGCGTCTTTCAATGTACGCATATTACATATTACGCGTAAGTGTAATTCGCGTAAGTGTAATACGCGTAAGTGTAATTCGCGTAAGTGTAATTCGCGTAAGTGTAATACGCGTAAGTGTAATTCGCGTAAGTGTATTACGCGTAATTGTAATTCGAGTAAGTGCAATTACAGGGGTAAAATGGACATTTCGCAGGGCAAAAAGGCCCATTTTGCAAACATTAGCAGACGCGGACCTTTTTTGGAATTAAGCCACTTATGAGGGCCATTTCATCAAATTTCCCGTTAAATTCGCTATGTCTTCAAATTTGGATGCTAAAAAAATCTTTCTAATTTTTTCTCTCCCTCGTTGTTATCAATATTCTTTTCACTTTATAGTTATCATTTATCATCATTACCATCATAATTGTAATTGTTATTCTCATCACTAGGTTGAGTGGTTGTTTATTTTTTTACCTTCTTTAAAGACATGACGTATGTAAACATAGGGTTATACAACTATATGTGTTTTAAGTTTTTATAAAAAAAAATTCAACACAATTCTCTAGAATTCACTATTTTTTCCACTCTAAATGCACATTCAATTGAGTTTAAAAAATAATCCAACTATAATAAAAAATTTATTTTATCTACATTATAATTAATCACATCACTCCATTCATTAACAAAAAAAAATTAAAATATTCTTTATTTTAAAAAAAATTATCATTATTTTTTAATAACCCTTAAAAAATTTATAATAAAAAAATAAATTTTCAAAATTACTATTAACTAATATTTTTAAATACATTTAATTTATTTAAATACCTCCAATCAAATAAACCCTAATAATCAATATGTGTATGTGAATAGGGATGACAATTTGAAACCGCACCGCTGAAATCGAGCCGATTTGTATGGTTTTTCCCCGCTTTGACTGGGAATCGGGACGAATCGGGGAAAACTCAAAATATGTTGACCAGGGTTCGGGGCGAAGATGGTATTTACATGCACCGAACCGATAATATATAATTATATTTATTTTTAAAAAATATATTTTTGAATGAAATCATTATTAATGCAATTATTACTTTTCTCTTTTTTTTTTGAAAAACTCTTTATCTTTCTTACTTTTACACTATTTACACGTTATCTTAAATTATCTCTTCCTTTTAACTCTTCATCTTTCTTATTATATTTTTTTTCTCTCGATTTATTATAATTTTAGTTACATCTTCTTTCTTCTACATACATGATTCTCTCTTGAATCTTGACAAAGTTTTCAGATCGAATGTTAGTTGAACTCTTTGTTAATACTATTTTGTATATTATTTTACTATTTTCTTACTAATTAATATAAACAGTATGGTATTACATCCTTTTTCTTCAGGTAGGATTTCTTCTATCTTCGTCTTCTTCTTTCACAATCTTTGTTATTCGGTTTCGGTGTACCGCGGGGAAACCCCGTCCCCGATCGGGGCGAGAATGGTTTATATTTAAAAACTAAGTTGGGAATCGGGACGGGTGGGTAAATTCGGGGCAGGGATGGTATTGTCATTCCCCTAACTGAACCACCCCATTGTCATCCCTATACGTGAGATGGGAGCAATTGAAGTATGTCAAATTTAATAAAAGTGTTTCCAAAAAGGTTTATACTCATTTGGATGTGTACATTAGTTTCTTAAAGACCTCATTTATATATATTATAAAGATATTTTGTGGACACTACCTAATAGAGAAGTTAAGTTAAAAGATTGTGTAGGATTCAATTTTCACTTAAAAAAAATAGATATAGTATTCATTAGATAGGTTAATTGTGTTGTAAATGATAAATAATAAGATATTTTGTTTGAAAAATAGTAAGAATAAATATATAATTTAAATTCTATTAGAGTTAGAATTCTAATTCTTAATTTAAAATAGTCTAACAAAACTAAAATTAAACCTTATTTTAATTATAATGTTAATTAATGGGTAAACTTTAATAAACTATAGATTTCTTTATGTTTGTTTCCAGGCTTTATAAGTTAACCCTTGTAGGAACCATTTGTTAAATAAATGGATTGTTTCTCATTATATTGCAAGATCTATGGAAAATAGTTGACAACAAAGCAAAAGATATAATTTTCAAATAACATCACTAGTTATTTTAATAATCAAGTTAAATACTTATTAATTTTTCATATCTCTAAATATATTTGTGTATTAAAATGTATATTCTGAGTTGTATATAACATATTTTATATGTGCAATGAGTTAGAAACTAATAAACAGTTATTTCATATTGTAATTTTCTTTATTTTTAAATTAAAACAAAAGCCCGTCTAGCTCAGTTGGTAGAGCGCAAGGCTCTTAACCTTGTGGTCATGGGTTCGAGCCCCATGGTGGGCGTTATTTTTTACTATCATTTTTTTTTCATTTGAAAGAAATATAAACATACATGATGGAAACAATATGAAATTAAGAACACAAGCTGAATTTGATTAATTGGAAACAATATGAAGCATCATACATGATGTTTTTAGTTAATAAGAAAAGCGCAACTTTATCTAAAATTCTAATATATCAAATCTAAAGTGGTCGCCAAAGCAGTTCATTCGATTGTGCTCTCGATTTTTCCATATTTTGTCATCATCTCACAGTGGAGTAAATAATGAATTCCTGTGATGTGAAATGAAATGGTTGGTTTGGGATAGGATTACTGCAAAACACAAAAACAGGAGAATGTTTAGCGGAAGAGATAAACGAATTCACTTGAACAAACAAACAAACAGATTGAAGGGTTTCGACTAACGGTCGTGGGCCATAAACTTTAATCTGGCGCACATGGGTATCCCTCCCATTCAAATGATTAGACAAAATGCCCAATTGCAACATGAAAGTGTTCACAAAAGTTTCCCTGCACAAGTAGTTCAATTTGAATCATCAGTTTTGCATTCATCTACTTTAACAATGGAATCTGTTGTCAACAAAACACATATCTCATTTGAAAATGGATCCAGATAACTAAACTTAATAGTTCTGTTTGATAAAATTGAATCAAAATAGAATGTTGAACTAATGTCGGGAAAGACTACTTTCTTTCCACACCCTTATAATAAGGGATGTTGATGGTTATAGTTGTGATTACCAACTTAAATTATTCATAGTTTATCAAATTAACTAGATTTTGTAGCTTAATTTGAGCTAAATCCAAATCATTAAGAGCTTCTTTGATTTAGGGTTTTTCTTTAAATCTCATTAGATGAAAAATGAATTATTTTGGGGCTAAACGACTAAAATATCAATCATATTTAACAGTTTAAAATGTTATAAAAAGTAAAGTAAGAGTATTTTAGTTCATGATTTGATTTACGATGGTATAAGAGATCATTTGGATTAAACAAGGCTAAAGTGATTTGAAGTATATGAACTTAATTCAACTAAACACTTAATCATTTAGATGAAGTGATACCCACCATAGGCAGTGACAGATTCAAAAATTTATTAGATGTTTCTCATCTGGATCGGATACAAACCCTAAAACAAAAGATGAAAACAGAAGCATCTAACAAACAAACACGCAGAAATGGAAATGACATACCTTGGATCATTTCCTGATAATGAAATATACACCCAACCAGTTGGCTTCACAAGCTCCACAGTTTTAACCTCCTAATAAGCAAAGCAAATTGAAAGAGGTTCATTCATATCATCAGATCAATAAAAAATAGTAAATCAAAGAGCAAGAAATCCTTCATTTTAACCTTAAGATTATGCAAACCATCTCCAGCCCTAATACATATCTTACTAGGTGTATAGCTCTCATCCAGCTTAAAATCAACATAAACAGCCACCATCTAGCAAATTTTCAACATATTAGCTCATGATTCTTCTTCAAAATACAAGATCAGCAAAAGGATAAAACAAAATTTCATACTTGTAACTTCACTTTCTTCTGAAATTGAATATTAACAAGATGAGGCTGCAAACCATCGGATCTGGTGAAGGCATCAGATATACATAATACATACATACAGTCAATATAGAAACGAATATATTCAAATATATATATATACATACTGCCAGTATGTCTCAAGATTGTCATCACGGAGAGACATAACGCCATTTCCTGGCTTGAAAGAGCTAACGCTCCACGCTGCCTTCTTAGCCATCTCACGAAGATCATCATCGACTACTAGGTTTGGGCTACCTCCGGTCAGTTTTCCTTCATCTTCTCCCTCCGACGATTCAGTCGCCATTTCTGAGAACTCAAATTCAAGAAGTTGTAAGATCTAGACGATGATAATGATGAAGTTTTGCTCGATATTTAAACCCTGGAGTATTTGTGGTAAGGTATTTTCACATTTCAAAAATATCGAAATTTTTTATACCCTAGTAATCGGGAAATTGGAGCAAATAATTACACTAAAGATTAAAGATTAGTGTATTTGAAAACAGTGCCGCATAAAAAAATATTAAAAAAAAATTTTGGGGACACTTTTTTTTTTTGACGAAAATACCCCGTTGCAAGACGTAACAGGCATTTGCGATTTATTTTCCATTATTCCTTAAGTGCCTTAGGTTTGATCCTGTAGAATCTGACTTTTATTTATTTATTTATTTTTAAAAAAATCGTCTCGAGACGCACCCGACATTCGCGAGACGTACCCGATAATCGCGAGACAATTTTTTTTTTCAAAAAATAAAAAAAAAAATCGTCTCGCGAATGTCAGTTGCGTCTCGCGATTGTGGACGTCTCGCGACATAGGCAAAATCGTCCGGAAAGAATTATAAGTGTCACTAACACTAACGCCTTTTTTTTATGGGCTAACACTTTTTACAAATAACTCATTCTTTAGTGTCATCTCATCAAATTTCCCTAATAATCAATACTATGATTAAATACTTAATTTGCTTAATTACACCTAAAATTAGGTTAACAACTTAAACATAATAAAATGTGAATAACATATTATAAATTTATATGTAAAGGAAAAAAATAAAACAAATCATTAAACTAACTATTCATATTAATAATTTATATGTAAAGGAAAAAAATAAAACAAATCATTAAACTAACTATTCATATTAATTTAAGTTAGTTGATTTTTTTTTATAGTGTTACAATAATTGTATTATAATTTTTTTTAATTATTTAATTTTATTCATTATATAGGTCACTAAACTATTCGTTTATAATTAAAACCTTATTTTTAAGTCTCATTCTCTTTGAAATAGATTTTACATCTAACTTCTCTACAATTTACCTACTTAGTTTGATTTCTAAAATTGATAAAATGAACTTTATAATAGTTTATCTATTTATAATAGTAATAGAGAAATAATTAAATTAAAAATTATAGGAATTAGTTATTATATTTAACTTAATTAATAGGAGATAAATAAATAATTTCTTTTATTTATTTAATATTTTATCATTCCCTTCAAGCGAAAAGGTGAGACACAAACCATGAGCTTACTACGTAAAAGAGCAAATCGATGAGAAGAAAGACCTTTGGTGAATATATCAGCCACTTGATCTTCAGTAGGAATGTACTAGATGAGCAGTTGTTTACGAGTAACTTTTTCTCGAACAAAGTGAAAATTAATTTCAATATGTTTTGTGCGAGCATTAAATACCGGGTTTGCTGATAAAAATGCAGCACCAATATTATCACACCATAGAACCAGGGAAGAAGAAAGTGAAACTCGAAGTTTAATAAGTAGAGATTGAATCCAACAAAGATCAACAGTTGTATATGCAAGAGCACGGTATTCAGATTCAGTACTAGAGCGAGCAACTACTTGTTATTTCTTAGAATTCCAAGAAATGAGGTTGTCACCTAGAAAAATACAAAATCCAGTTGTTGAACGACGATCATCGGGACATCCTGCCCAGTCAACATTAGAGTAGGCAGCAAGAGTGAATTATGAATTTGGACAAAGAAAGATCCCATGACGAGGAGTATGACGAAGATATCGAAGAATGCATTTAACCGCTCCCCAATGAGAAGATGTAGGAGTTTGCATGAATTGACAAGCTCGATTGACAACAAAGGCTCAGGACGAGTTAGTGTAAGATATTGTAGAGCCCCTACTATACTACGATAGAGAAACAGATCAGATAAAGGATCATCATGTTTAGAAAGGGATGAGCCAACAGAGACGGGAGTGTGTAATGACTTTACTTGAAGCATATCAGCCCGAGTGAGAATATCGTCAATATACTTGGATTGAGAAAGAAATAAGCCATCTTTGATATGAGTGGCTTCCATTCCAAGAAAGTAATATAATTGACCTAAATCTTTAATAGGGAATAATTTATTTAATTTAAATATAATTTTTGTTAAAAACGATTTAGAGTTGTCCGTGAGAATAATATCGTCCACATATACTAAAAAGTATGTTGTTATTTGAGGTGCATGATACGTGAAGAGAGCCGTGTCAAATTTCGATTCTTTGAAATCAAAAGATAGTAAAGCAGTCCGGAGAGTAGCATACCAGGCACGAGGAGACTGTTTAAGACCGTATATTGCTTTATGAAGTTTGCATATATGATTATGAAAATCTGGATGGACAAAACCGGGTGGTTGTGCCATGTAAACTTCTTCTTGTAGAGACCCATGAAGAAATGCATTGTTAATATCAAGTTGATGAATGAACCATTGATAAGATATTACCAAAGAAAGAATAACACGAATAGTAATGAGTTTTGCCACAAGACTGAATGTCTCTTCATAATCAATACCTTGTTGTTGATGTAATCCTTTAGCCACGAGACGTGCTTTATGTCGATCAATAGACCCATCAACTTTATGCTTGAGTTTGAAAACCCATTTACATCCAACAATATTATGAGATGGTGTGCGATGAATAAGAGACCATGTTTTATTCTAAATAAGAGCGTTATATTAATTTTTCATGGCAAGACGCCATTGCGAATCTTTATTAGCTTTGGTAAAACATGTAGGTGTAGTAGCGAAAGAAATAGCAGTGAGAGCTAATGAGGACATAGATCGTGCTTTATTGCGTGTGATCATCTGATGATTAGAAGATTTATGTGCATTAACTGTTGTGATAATTGGTTGTGTTGAAGGAATAATAATAATAGTAGAAGAAGATGATATAGTGTTTGGTGATGTTGTGGAGGTCGAAGAGAGTGATGATGGAGACGGTGAAGTGATATGAGATAATAGAGGTGATATTGATGAATTAAGTATAGTTGTTGGAAGAGATGTCTCATTGTCTTCTTGTGGTTTAGACAAGTGCACAAGGTCCTTACTTTTGAAAAGAAAAGTGAGTTTGTCAAAAGTGACATGTCGAGAGGTAAATATTCGTCCAGACGGAATGTGAAGACACTTATAACCTTTATGAGATGAGCTGTAACCAAAGAAACTGCATTCAGTAGTATGAAAATCGAGTTTGTGTTGATTGTACGGCCGTGTGAGTGGATAACAAGAACACACAAATGTCTTCAAAAAACCATAGTTAGGAGAAGAGTTAAATATAGTCTCGAATGGTGAACGTTGATGTAATGTTGGAGTAGGAAAACGATTGATAAGATATGTGGTTGTTTCAAAAGCTTCACTCCAATAATGTAGTGGCATAGATGCATGAGCCAATAAAGTGAGACCAGTTTCCGTAATATGACGAATTTTTCGTTCAGCAATATTGTTTTGCTCACTAGTATGTGGGCAAGATAAACGATGTAAAATACCATGATTATCCGTTAATAATTTAAAATTTCTATATTCTCTTCCCCAATTAGTTTGCAATATTTTGATTTTACGACTAAATAAATTTTTAACAAGTCGAAGAAAGTTGATAAATGTATTCAAAACATCCGACTTTTTCTTTAGAAGATATATCCATGTGAATTTGCTAAAATCATCCACAAAATGTATGAAATAACGACAACCATTAGACGAAAATTCAGGAACAGGTCCCCAAACATCCGAATGAATTAGGTCTAAAGGAGCCATTAATGTAGATTTTGAAGCTGAAAAAGGTAGTTTATGTACTTTCCCATACTGACATGATCCACAAAAAAAAAATTGTATTACTACCTGAAACTGGTAATTTAAAGTGTGATATAACTAAAGATGTAGTAGCGCTAGAAGGATGTCCAAGTCGTGAATGCCAAATTTGAGCCGGAGATCGAATACCAATAAATACTTGTTTATTAGAACATGTTGAAAACGAACTTTCAGTAGGTTCAATGCAATAAAGTCGGTCCTTGAGTAATCCTTTAAGAAGCACTATCTTCGTATCTCAGTTTTTAATAAGACAAACATTTGGGTGGAATTCAAAAAATACGTTATTATCTGATGAAAATCTTGCGACACTCATCAGATTTTTAGTAATATCCGAAACGTGTAAGATATTACGTAAGTAGAGAGATTTTTGTTGACTTAAAATTTTAGTAGTACCAATATTATAATTATTTAGAGGCATATCGTTTCCGACTTTGATAGTTTGAGTACCTGTATAAGGAGCATGTACGTGTAGATTATTAAGATCGGAAGTAATATGGTCGGTATCACCTGAATCTGGACACCAAGTGTGATCTACAATAGTAAACGATGTAACTAACATTGTGTTAGGGTATCCAAATTAAGGCCTCGGTCCTAAAATAATTCCAGCAACCTTTCTCGGCACCCTTTCTCGGTCCTATTGTACACATGTGCCATATTTCTATTTGTTGTTTTAATATTTTGTTTTGTTTTCCTTTTCTATTTTACAAACTGAATTCTGTTATTCTCTAATAGTTGTTGTAACCGAATATTCTAAGGCAAGACATCACATATATAAGGCTGATCTTTCTTCCCCAAGGACCCATGGATGAAATAATGAAGATATGAACTTCGCCCCCATTTGTCTATTATTATTTACTATGGACTGTTTGGTATAGACCAACAATATTTCTCTTCGCACCCTTGGTTCTTCTATCCCCTCCCCCAAATTCTCTATTAAAAACATTCCGCTGCCCTTTGATTGTAGAATTTCCACCCGATCCTAGAGTTCAAGAACTTGATTCTTGAGATCAAGAACCCATAATCACACCTTACGAAACAAGTCGTAACACATTGTCGTATGATTTGTAGAAGGATTAAAACGAGGGCACTCGAGAGCACTATGTCCTTGTACATTACATATTTGACAAGATGAATTATAAAAACAACTTTCGGAGCGATGACCAATTTTATGACAAAAATTACATTGCGGACGATTATTGTCTCGGTTTTGTCTTTGATTCTTTCCGCCTCCATGCCCATAAATATAAGCAAAATTCGCCGAAACATTTGAGCGCGGAATATTTTCATAATGAAATTTTCTTTTCTTGAATATGAGTCGTTGTTCATGATTTAGAAGGATGTTTGTCATCTCATTAAATGTTAGATCTTCTTCGGAAGTTATAGCACATATCATCGGCTCGAACTCGTCTCCAAGCACGTTGAGTAGAGTTAGTTGCATATCTTGATCAGAAACATATTGTCCGGCAGCGATAAGTGCATCTGACAGGTTTTTGATGTGTTGAATGAAGTTAAGAAGAGAGTCACTACCTTTGTGTGCGTTTAGGAATTGATTCTGTAACTGAAATAGTCGGTTCTTTGATTGAGAAACATAGATTTTCTCTAGGGTTTTCCAAAGTTCTTGCGCTAAAGATGATTTTGAGACTTGTTGACGAATCTCGTCGGTTAATGTTGAAAAGAGCCATGCAAGTACCCTTTGATCTTGGATACGCCATTGTTTAAACTTTGGATTCTTGATTTGAATTGTATTTTTTGACCATCTGTTTTTTGAAGAAATTTGGGAGGAGTTTCAAAATTTTCTTTTACTATATCCATAAAATCATAACCTATAATGATTGGAGTAACTTGTGATTTTCAATAGATATAGTTATGTTTATCAAACTTTACGCTTCCAAATATTATTGGTAGAACTGAGAAGTGATATTGTTCTTACATTTAAATCGTTTTCGGGAGTTTTTCCTTATAAGCTCTGATACCAAGTTTGATTTCTAGAATTGATAAAATAAACAAGAACTATTTGATTGAGTTCTTGAAGAGAAAGATTGAAATAATATTATTTATTGAATGAGTAATCTTTACAATAATTTATCTATTTATAATAGTAATAGAAAATTACTAAATTGAAAAATTATAAAAATTAATTATTATATTTAACCTAATTAATAGGAGATAAATAAATAATTTCTTTTATTTATTTAATACTTTATCATACCTAATATCGTCTTTCTTCCTTTCTATGAATCTGCATATTTCTTTGTTGGGAGAAACCCTAAGTTGCGATAAGAGATTTGTGCGAGAGAAGGGTCTGCTAGAAAGGTAAAGTGAGATAGGAGATAAAGTTCATAGTATCATAGCAATGACTTGGATTATTAGACTTAAAAATTATGATTTTGGTTCCATTTGAGTATACGGTAAGTACTTGATTTTTATGCTAGGTGATATATGTAAGTTAGGCATTACTCGTGATAAGTCTATTATACTAAAAATTCTCTTTCCCATAAGTGTTGTTTTAATTGTTGTATATCCAGTTCTTATTTTTTTCCCTTAAGATATATTATACTTTTAAACATGTTACTCTATGTATTAGTTATAGTTATCTCATTTGTACATAATTTATATAAAATATATTTATCTTTATAATAGAAAATAGACATATAGAGGGAATAAAATAATACATTTTTATTTGATATAATGATTCTTCTAGTCAAGTAAAAGGTTATTTGACATGTTCATCATTTGTTACATGCTCTCTGTTTTTATTTATTTCTTAGTTCGGGAGATGTAATTGATACTAGTTATTACTGTAGTAACAACTAACCAACTTCAGCTCTGTGCGGAAACTGTTTTAATTGGAAGTACACTTAAACTTAAGACAGTTTGTTTAAGTAATGCATAGTGTCACGGGCTCAATCTTTTCACTGACGATCCGTACGGCACTAGTTACGATCTTCGCAAAAACGAGTAACTAGTCAGTCTTACTCGACGCAACACTCGGCGTTTAATAGAATTGACACAAGAATTCTAGAGAGAAAGTAACCCTTACAAAGAATAGTAGTATATTACTTGAATACTTGGTGATTTACAATGTAATACTTCACAGGTATTTATAGGACTAATTCTAGCTGTTACATTGATTGTGCACTAATTTAGGGATTCCTTATAATTATCAATCAAGGACATTCCTAATTAAGGACATTCCTTTTATATGTCAATTAGTGATGCACTAATCAAGGAATTCATTTTAACTCTCAATTAGGTGCGTTAATCAAGGACTTTCCTTCTAGCTTCCTTCCAGTCTAGAATCTTCCTTGGGTTGGGCTTAAGAGGGCTCAAGCCTCCTCCTCTTCTTGGGCCAGGAGGATTGGGCCGTGACATTCTCCTTAAGCCTCCTCTTCCTGGGCCAAGAATATCCGTGACATTCTCCTTAAGCCTCCTCTTCTCGGGCCAAGAAGATTGGGCTGTGACATTCTCCCCCACTCAATCTGGCGACGTCCTCGTCGCTTCCTCCTTGTAGGCTTGGATGATGTCTCCACGTGAGATAAAAGTTTTGAGCGACGTGCTGGCTTTCTAACCCGTTTCTTCTCTAAGGGCCTTCATATTGCCTCGCAAGCCCCTTATGAATTTTGGAAAATTGTCTCTCTTGATGGAGGAGAAGTTTTACTATCACTCGGTTTCCTCCGAACTCCAAGTGTCTTCTCTTCTTTTCCTCCCATTTCTTCATTCTTTTGGCGGTCTTGACTATTTCGCACTTCTCTTTCTTGAATAGAAACTCCTCTGGTTGTCTCTTCAATTCCTCCAATTTGGGAGGTTTAATGCGATAAAGAACCGTCGCCGATGGTTTACTACATTTGACTAACTCTTCTCTGTGATCCACCTCTCTCTTATGGTGGGATTTCTCTGATAATCCAGTGGGTATTACATCATGACCTTTCTCTAGGAAAGTTGTAACTTCTGGATGTATCTTCTCTTTACACGTAGTTTTCTCATCTTCTTTCACATTGACAAAAGATGATGGGTAGGTGTCCTCCGCACCTTTTGAGAGTTGCATGGCAGATAAGTGCCTAGTTTCTCTCTTGCACTCTCTTGTTAAAGGTATTGTGCGAGTATTACCTTGCTCTAGAATGTACATCATATTGGCAGAAGGGAGTAGGATGTCATTTACCTTGTCTAGGAACTCTATGCCGAGAACCATTTTGTAGTTATCCATGTCGATAATGGAGAAATCCAGAAGGCCGGTCCACTCCCCCAAGTTGATCTTTACATTACGAGCAACTCCATAAGTCGCACTTGGTGCCGAGTTGACTGCTTTAAGCCACCATTTCTCTTTAGTGTACTTAATCCCCAGTCTTCTCGCCTCCTTTACCTCTAAAAAATTGTTGTTGGCTCCCGTATCCAACAAAGCTTTAACCATGTGGTTTCTTACTCTAGTTTCCATAAATAGTCGTCCTTTCTTCGCGGACTTTGACTTATCAAACTTTACTGTAACGGCACTAAGTAGGTTTAACGACCCTAATCGAGCTTCATCGTGAATGCGTTCTTGCTCCTCCATCAATGTTGATAGTTTGTTCTTCATTGGGAACTCTCTTGCTTTGTGCGGGCCTTCACAAAAGAAACACTTTATCTGAGGTTTCTCTCCACGTTTCTCGTCCCGATCTCCTTTACCATTGGATTTGATAAACTTAACTAGGTCTTCATTGTTATGGAGATGGTCTCCACCATTTTCCCCATTGTCATTCCTCTCATAGGTCGACTTTGGTTTCTCTTGCCTTCTCATCTCGACAAGAGATTCAGCCACGGCAATTGCGGAGCTTAGATCTTAGACACTACGTCGTTCCAATTCCAACTTCGCCCACATTTGTAGACCATCAGTGAAGGCAAACAAGGCTTCGTCGTCTGAGTAGTTAGGGATCTCAAGGAGAGTAGCGATGAACTCCTTGACATACTCCTTGATACTCCCTCTTTGTGAGAGTCGCCGCAACTTGGCCCTTGCTTCTCGAATAGCGTTTTTAGGATAGAACTGTCTCTTGAGTTCCTCCTTGAATTCACCACAGGTATTGATAGAACACGTACCTTTTTCAATGTCGCTACTCCTTCGCCTCCACCACAGAATTGTGTTGTCTTCCAGGTATGTCGTGGCAGTATCTATCTTTCTCGCCTCTTCTACTAGGCCGAGTGTTTTGAAATACTGATCCAGGCCCCATAGGAAGTTGTCGATCTCTTTCGCATTCCTCTCGCCTAAATACGCTTTAGGTCTTGGAACGTCTATCCTTATCGGATTGGGGACTCCTACAGGCGCGCGCCCGCACTCTTGCGTCACCGCCTTCTTGAGTAATGCCACATCCTCTTCGGTAGCTTGTAACTTAGAAGTCATTACCTCGAGTTTCTCCGTCAAGGTATTGATTTCACCAAGGAGGGTCTGCTCCATGATCCGAGCTTGCTCTTAACATTTGGACAAGCCTTCATTTAGGGCATCTTGCATTCCTCCTCAGAGCTCGTCTCTCTCCTTCTCAAGCTCGGCAATGCGTTCCTCTAGGTCCCCGGCATTATCTTGTCCGTACGCCACAGTGAGTTCTACCTTCTCCAACCTAGCGATAATGTCAACGATAGCGTCTCTTGATCTTTCTCTTTCTTTGGTAGCTTTGGTTCCTCCCGCCTGAACTTTGCGAGAGTTCCTACCATCTTCTCCGGTCCCGTAGGGAAGATTCTCTACTTTGTCCACGACTTTTGAATTTTCTTCTAATCTCTTCGTCATTTCAGCTCTGATACCAATTGTCACGGGCTCAGTCTTTTCACTGACGATCCGTGCGGCACTAGTTACGATCTTCGCAAGAACGAGTAACTAGTCAGCCTTACTCGACGCAACACTCGGCGTTTAATAGAATTGACACAAGAATTCTAGAGAGAAAGTAACCCTTACAAAGAATAGTAGTATATTACTCGAATACTTGGTGATTTACAATGTAATACTTCACAGGTATTTATAGGACTAATTCTAGCTGTTACATTGATTGTGCACTAATTTAGGGATTCCTTATAATTATCAATCAAGGACATTCCTAATTAAAGACATTCCTTTTATATGTCAATTAGTGATGCACTAATCAAGGAATTCATTTTAACTCTCAATTGGGTGCGCTAATCAAGGACATTCCTTCCAGCTTCATTCCAGTCTAGAATCTTCCTTGGGTTGGGCTTAAGAGGGCTCAAGCCTCCTCTTCTTCTTGGGCCAGGAGGATTGGACCGTGACATTCTCCTTAAGCCTCCTCTTCCTGGGCCAAGAAGATTAGGCTGTGACAATAGTTACTGGTGTAAACTATATTTATAAAATGTTTAACATTTTTTCTCTAATTAAAAACTTAATTTTCATCCCTCATTTTCTAATTATGCATTGATATTGAGTTTACAATATTCATATATTCTTCCAACTTTTATACTATTTCAATGTGCATATAATGGGTTATAAGTCTTGTGTCTGATTTTTTCAGCATTAAGCTTTATCATGGAGGAAGAAGAGATGGATTATTATACGTTAGTGGTGATATTGATAATATCTAGGGAAGGTGTTGAAACAAATGTTATGGACAATTGCTGCAAGTGCGAATGTGGATGTGCACAACAAAGAAATGAAATCTCTTAAACATTATATCAGCATTCAAGTGGGTGACTGATGCCCCTCATTCATCACATTGGTGTAAGGCTTTCTTTAAACCCGATACTAAATGTGATATGCTGATAAAAAAATTATGTGAGTCTTTCAATTCCCATATACTTTGTGATGAGGGATAAACCAATCATTTCTTAATGGAAGGTATTAGAGATTTTTTAATAGAAAGAATGTAGAGAAGAAAAGATTGCATGTCTAGGTAACCTCATCCTATTAGACCATTAATTAGGAAAATTATAGAAGAAAGGATAAAAGAATTCTTTAAATGGATTTCAATAGATAATAGTGTAGACGGCTACCAGGTTAGGGCCCTAATGAATTTGTTATTGATGTTAGGAAAAAAATATGTGTTTGTTACATATTCCATAACAAAATAGAAAAGAGTAAGAATATGTTGATAGTTTTGGAGGAAAATAATTCATGAATAAAAATTAATTATCAAAATAGTGTAAGCTATCAGAATATTTGGAAGGCTTTTAGTCAGAACCGTTATGTTTAACGAAAAATTTGACAGAAAGGTCATTGGCGACCTCTTACGAAAGTTTGAGGGGCGATTTGTTTTCAAAAATAATTTAAGGATCAAAAGTAATCGATCGAAATAATTTGAGGGTCGCCTAATTAATTTGCCCAAAATAAAATTATCGTTTAAACACAACGATAAATAATGACATAAAAAAAACGGTACTCAATAAATTATCGAGCTCGTAAATCTTAAAAAAAATGATTAACTCCCCCAACACTCTTTCCTAAACGAATCTCAAAATGCGTCATAATAATAACATTTAGAATTATACGAATCCAACGACTAGTTCCACTGTATTGAGAATAAAACGGAAAAATCCCTAGTGATTATAAACTGTTCCACACTTTATTATTAAAATGTGAACCTACATTTATTCTCTTGTTTTATCCTAAATTTTTTTGGTGGTTATTTTATTAGACTCACATAAATCTGTCCCTATTTCTCACCCAAATCTGATCCAGTCCTAAATTTTGTTAGATGAGAACTTATAAAGTTGTCTTATAAAGATGTAAATTTGAACAAAAATACTAGAGTTATTTAACAAAACCGCCAGTACATGTCATCCAAACTACTATTAGACAAAAAAAACTACAGTCCTCCATTCACATTTCTGTTTTCACCCTTTACTATACGGTTGAAATCGCATTCTTTTATTGAAACGATTTTTTGACGGAGATAAAATAAGTGTTTTCTCATTCTTCAGACGATGTGGTATTTCTGATATATCTTCATGAACAAGAGGAGAACTAATCTTCGAATCAGCTGCAGAAGAATTTGCCAGCCATGTTGCCGGAACAACCAACTCCCTTACAAATTCAATAAACATTAACATATATTAGCATTAACCAAACATTAATTAAACAAATTATTAAAAGATCAGATATATTTTTACCCATCTTTCCTTAAGGTTTTGCAACGACTCATCATACCAACTGTGTAATTCCTAAACACACCAACTTCAAGTTTCTTGGCCAAATCTGGTATTTTATGTGGAGCCAAAACATCCCAAACCTGCATAACCTGAATAAACCTCGAATCTTTTCGAATGACATTTACTGACCAAACAAGAACTAGTGACCCCTTATTGACATTGTACATCTCCAAAAACTCTGAATTACAAGTTCCATTAATGTTAGGATTAGGACTAGGAAGACGCCATCCGGTTGAGAGTCTTTTCAGAAGAGAAATGACTTCTTTACAATGACCATAATTATTTTTTCTACTCATGGTCTGTAAGAAATCATCACTGAAGTGAACCTGCCACAACAAGTTGAAAGAATTTAATTCATTGGAAAGAGTTTATTGAGTTAATTGAGACACAAGTCACACAACCAACCTTCCATTTGCCCCCCTGGAAAAGGGGAGAATCAGATTTAAATAATAAATTGAGATTATCGAGTTCGATAAGTGAAGATTGAATGGCATTAGATAGATTGTTATTGTCTAAGGCATTGAAGTAGCAACCCCTTTCTTTGGCATCAACAATCAAGTTTCTCCAGATTGAGCCACTATTGATCAAGGTTGCAGCATTACCCAATATCCACATTCCATACCTGAAGTACATTAGAAATAAGCTAAAGAATGTATTTTTTTTTTATTTATGTTTTAGAACAGAGATTTTTTATTCCATGCCTGGCTCGGGTTAAGGCTACATTAGCCCTTTGACAATTGGAAAGAAAACCTATGGATCCCTTCACATTGCATCTCACAGTTGATATAATTATCAAGTCCTCTTCCCCACCTTGAAAATCGTCAACTGAGCGAACTTTCACAGAGAAATTTCTATAATTATCGTACCAAATCTCGAGCCTGTTCTGAATGGCAATAACTTGAGCCTTGTAAGGTGATATGCAACCGATGCTGATCTTTTGTTTTGATGCAACTGATGCTGAGTATGGAAATATATAGAGAGTTATGTATGTAAGAATCTTACAATAGAATTTCTATTGATGGATATAGAGTTGTGAGTTATGAGTTATGAAATTAAAACTTGAATTGTACAATGGAAAGCAGATTATTTTTTCTTTTTATTATGTACCTTTATGGAGGCGTTCAACGATCTCAGCTACAACGGCTACCTCAACCATGTTTTTACTACTATGTCCACCAAAATCTTCCTTACCGTCACGAATATCGATGAAAGAGTAGGAACCAAACATAGGTCCTTCGAGAAAATGTTTCTCGTATTGCCTCTTTATGACATTCGGGCCATTCAAAAGCTTGGCTTGATAAAATTGTTTGTTTGGAAATAGGGAAATAGAAGGATGCATTCTATATTGGATATTGAGGAGATGTTTTGGCATACCTAAGATCACCATCCGTTCAAAGAGACTTCTCCCCATCTTAGCCTTGTTAGATATCTAAAGGTAGCATAAAGATTGAGAAAAACTATGATTATTCTATAAATTCAGCTCAATCCAAAACTATCAAACAAATTGAATTGAATTAGTGTTTAAAATGAACAGGTTGAGAAATTTGAAAGATGAAAAATTACCTCACTTTGGACCATGGCAGGAAGTTGCTTATCGTCCCCTATAAGAATAGCATGTTTTAGACCAATGAGCTGCAAAGGGATTGTAGATTCACACTCTTTAAGTTGGGCGGCTTCATCCACAACTAATAGTTCCAATGGCATGTTTTCTTGGCTTTGCAAGTTGCAGGAGCTGGAGGCAGTGCAGAATAACAAGACAGCATTTTTCATGCAAAGACCTCGAAGGCTTTTGACTGAAACACCTTTGAGCAATTTCAGTTCTTGGAGGTTTTTAAGTATTTCAACACATTCCATCACTAGGAAATTGGCTTCTTTTCTCAAATCTTGATCTTGAATTGAACTCAGTAGCTCCACAAGTCTAATCATCTTTTCAACTGTGTCTGATGTTATCAAACTTGTTGGATAATGGGTATATAAACTCACTATATGCATAATGAGACTGTTTCGTATGGAGTTAAACTGTTTCACAAAGAATTCTTCAAATGGCATTGCTTGAACATCATTGTAATAATATAATTCCTTCCTCATGAACTGCCACCTCTTTTTCTTCATCAATAATATCCTTTCTCTAATCATGCTATGTACCTCCTTCATGGTACTAACAAATACGTCTTTCCCAGTTTTCATGTTTAATTTATTGTCTTCTATTTTTTTTTGTCTGGTGGCTAAATGGCGACGATACGCCTCTTGAGGGTCTTCAACCAGATTTATAAATGATCTTGCACTTCCCACCCACCCAGTTCGTGGATCCAAACAACGGGAAAGAACCAAAACACGATTATCCAAGAACACATGGAAAAGTTCGTCATGATCACGAATCTTCATTTTCTCAAAGTTACCAAACAAAACTATATCTCCCAACCGATAAGCATCTAATGGGAGTTCATCTCGAAACAAATCCATTAGCCGGGATGCCACTCCGACAACTGCAATGTTTGTGGGTGCACATGTAAGTGTTCTGCATTTCAACCTCTGTAGAACATACAACAGAGATGCAACCGTTTTCGTCTTACCTGTCCCAGGTGGGCCCCATATAAGTTTCACACTGTTACTATACTGACAATCCCTCCTAGCAATACATTCCAAAACTGCAGCCTTTTGTGAATCATCCAAATCAAACGAATTTAACAGAATTCTAGCAAGTGGGATAGAATTACTCTGTTTTTCTTCAAAGTCAGAGCAGCAGGAATTACAATGATCAGAAGAACTAGGATCGATGTGAAGAACATTTTTTAATATTTTTTGCCTTTCAGTATTTGAAGTATGCAATGAGGACCATATCCGCATATTTGTGTTCATGTTAGTCAGATAAACAACAAAGAGGCTATTATAATGAATACGGTCGAGATTGATAATGTTTGAGGCAAGTATGGAAATGCAATTAGGCATGTGGTTGGGAGCTTTGTGTTGAACTAGACCAAGAGTAAATGGCATTTTGCGTCCGCTCAGATCATTAATAAAATTTGGATAGACTTCTGTGATGGCGAAGAGATCACCCACTTTCGGTTCATACAAAACATATTTCTTGTCCTCTTCAAGAATCTCACTCCCATTAGGATATAGAATATCGTATATATTCTGTTTGGACTCTTGTTCCTCCTCTTCTTCTTTAACAAAAGATTCTCTCCTGGCCTTCTTTTTTTCTCTCTTTTTTTCCTTGTTACTCTTTTTTTCTATGGAAAATATTCTGCGAACAGGCACATTAGACAGTGTTTTGATACTGGAGGATAAATCGGCATGCATTTCCTCAATAAGTGGCATTTTGAACGAATCCAGGTATTCTTTCACAGATGAAAATGTCTTGGGAATTTCTATCACCTGTCAATAACATTAATTAACAATGGTAAAAAGTAGAAATATTTAATTATAGACTTACTCTTTGTAATTAGACCAGTTTAGATGTAAATGTCCATTTATACCACATTAAAATGTTGTGTATTGTCACAAAATATTTGGTATAAGGGGAGAGGCTTCCTCGTTTCGGTAGAGTCTATATTCATACTAGTAAAAATACTTCTATGAAGATCTTGCTATGTTCTTGCTTGTTCAAGTTACCATTGGGATTAGTTCAGACCTATTACAAACTGCAACAAGAATTAAGGAATTCTTTGAATCTATTATGGTATTGGAGCAGGTTACAGAAGAAAAAGAAGCAACGGAAAGAACCACGATAATGGGTGTACGACGAAAAAGAAATACATTATTAACCCCTTCTTCTACATATCGGGGATCTATACCAGGTTCGATGTTGTGCACAGAGACACTAACTAGAAGAATTTTTTTCGGATAACATAATGTTAGAATATAATTTATTTGTAAGATATTATCACAATATTATAAATTGTGGTAATTGATTAATATTATATTATATTAGTTTCCTTATATGTTGATTATAATGTCTATATATAATAGGCATACTCTATGTAACTAAAATAACATTTCAATACAATATTTCTTTCTTTATTTTAACATGGTATCAGAGTCTTATTATCGTTTTTAAGTCAATCAAATGATAGTCTTCCGTTGCCTCCATCAATGGTTATTTAGTCATTGATTGAGGGCTCTAATAATTTATTATTAATATTATTTTTGTCGATGGTCTTAAGCAACTTATCCAGAGTTTTGAATTTCGTTTGAGTGGATTGTTTTCGTCCAGTTGGATTGGGGTTTTTGGTGGCTTGGTGAAAATGATTTGGTTGATTTTGTTCTTGAGCGATGAGGGTAACTTGAACAAATCGAAAGTTGATTTGGTTGAATTAAATGGTTTAGAAGAAAGTTGGTTTTATTATTAGTCTTGGAGGAGAGGAAATCAGAAGTGAATTTTTGAAGCTTAGTTTGATTGGTCTTGGTTTGGTTGTTGTTGAGAATAATGAGTTGAACTTGGTTTGGTTTCTCTATGTTTTTGAAGTTTGGTTTAATTGGTTTTTGTTGTTTTGTTGAGAATAAGGAGTTGAATTTGTTTTGGTTTTTCCTTATTGTTTGTGAAACTTAGTTTGATTGGTCTTGGTTTTGGTTGTTATGGAGTTGAATTTGGTTTGGGTTTTCCCTATGTTTGTAAAACTTGGTTTGATTGGTTTTGGTTTTGATTTTTGAGAATAGGGATTTAAATTTGGTTTGGTTGTTAATTTTGGTTGGTCTGAATCGAAGAAAAACTGTTTTTTGAGTGGATGGTTAATGGATTGAGAGAGAAAAAAATGAAGAGAAGAAGATTAAAAATGATGAGAAACTTCTTGTTGTTCGCGCTATCGTTTTCCTGTCAAACTCTCAATATTTATTATTGTTGCATCGTGAGTTTGAGAGGGGATATTAAAATATAATATAATATATGTGTAAGATATTATCACAATATTATAAACTGTGATAATATCAATATTATATTATATTATATTATATTAGTTTTCTTATATAATTATTATAATGTCTATATAATAGACATAACTTATATATCTAATATAACAATTCAATACAATCTTTTTCTCTTTATTTTAATAAAAATGATATTTAATTAACTTACATGTAAAAAGGTAATTAGTCTTACATGTAAAAGGTAAAGATAGGATTGTTCGATTGTTTTTTTACCTAATAATTTTAAAACAATATTTAATTAATACCCTAAATTACATCATAAATAATGTTGAAAAAAATGATTGCATCTAGATCATAGACTCGAGAATTAGTTCACATAGTTACAAAAATAGAAATTGCATGAAAGAAATAAGAAAATTACTAAGTCAATCCAGCTCTACTTACCTTATTGGAAATAGTAAGACTATTAAAGACATAGGAACAGTTCAGTTGAATAAAAAATTATGTCACAAGGATATTTTCTAGCTAGAATTATGGAGAATGATAACAAAAAAGTGTAATGAAGAGGGTAAAAGAAGCTAAAGAAAGGTGTTCGGCAGATAGGAAAAGTTTGGAAAGAAAAAAAGTTTAAGACGTAGTTGAATTTTGTAGATCTAAGGGTTAGCTAGGTTAAAGGTTGAAATCCACTCTTACTACAATTTAGAACATGTTTATTTAAAAATGAGTTTTATAAAAAAATATGGATTAAGAATGCATGTAATATGTTGATGGTAAATTTTGAAATAGTTTGATAAATTGACAGTTTAGGATATATGATTCTAAAATAGATTTTGATAAAATGATAGTTTATGATAGCTGATTTTAAAATGGTTTTGATAAAATGATGATTTTAAAATGGTTTTGATAAAATGATGGTTTATGATAGAGGATTTTAAAATAAGTTTTTGATCAAATAATGGTTTATGATAGATGATTTTGAAATGGTTGTGATAAAATGATGATTTGTGATAAATGATTTTCAAGTAATTTGTTATGGCTTATTATTTCAACATTGAAATGGAATACGGTATACTTGGACTTGAAAATGTAGTTTTACATAATTATGACAATTGGACTATTTTTATTACTTGTTTATCTAATAATGAACTATTTGTATTACTTGTTTATCTAATAATGAACTATTTCTGTCTCGAGTGTCGCTTATACCGGTTAATGCGTCAACGCAAGACCTTTATGTCTTGGTTGATGATTATTGCGTCAATGCAAGACTTTCATGTATTGGTTGATGGCTATTGACCCTAGTCTTGATTGATGAATATTGCGTCTATACAAGACTTTCATATCTTGATAGATGACTTATTACAATATTATAGATATTACAGGACTATCTTGATTATATATATATATATATATATATAACTTTGTGATAAGAATTTCTACATCTATTTAAGAATTGGTTTCTATCAAGTTATATATGATTTTTGATATAGATGTAGAAAGACGTGATATTTTTAATGGGCGTGTTTAGCTCATCAATTTAAATGGATTCCTTTTAGATAAAAAAAAATGATTAGTCAGGAGGACGATTAGAAAGAATACGGTATATATTAGACTAGCTGGTAAAGAAGTTTAACTCTCTATTTTGTATTAGTACATATGCATAGAGGATGTACAAATTGGAAAATATAATTTTTGTAAGAATGTGATATGGTCATCATTTATTTTGATTATGTAAGTTTGAAAACTTTTGATGATAAATAAAGGTCTTAGTTTATCATGTCAATGCTTAATTTTTTTTTGTTAGCCTAGAATGTTATGTATGGATTGACATACATCGACTGCACGCCTCATTTGTTCGATTCGGGTCGTGACAAAAATTGCACATTTTATTCTAAAAATTGTTTTTACAGGACCATAAACAGGGACTTGTGATGGGAACTGGAAAAGGATTCACAATTTATATTTCTATGGATACATTAAATAACCTTTATGTTGTTTTCACACAACAAAGAAATTAATTGTGGGTGATAAGTTTGACACAAGAAATAGATGAAGGGCCAAAGTTTTATACTTTTGGTTATCAGCTAATAAGAACGGGAATAACACACACTATTCAAGTGTCTCTCTGTTTCAAATTTCAGTTGGTGTTCTTCTCTCTTGCGGATTCTGTAAAACCCTAGTTCGTCAATGTGTTAAAACTCAAAAGATTCATGGAATACCTTAAAAATATATATTATCATAAAAAAACAGTACAAATGAACCCAAAAAGAATCAGATAGACCTCAGCTTTGTAGAGGTTTTGGTTGCATATATCGGAAATGGACCAAGAGAAGACCAAATCAATCAAGAATTTCTCGTCCATATTCATCCTGCTGTCTCCTATACAACAATAACAAATGAACATGAACATGAATCAGTATCGTTAATATGATGATCATCATTCATTCATTCATCAGCACCTACAGACAGATCATAGAGACAAAGAGAGTATTTTACCAGGCCGTAAAGCGAAGGAGAAAACTGTAATGATCGAGTATATAATATATGCAAATCAATAACGACCGGACTAGAGTATGATTCTACTACATTTGCTTTATAATAATGAATCCCCCAAGGCTTGGTTTTCTTTACTAGCCCTAATCCCAATCTAATCTAGAGATAATTTCAGTGCGTTCTGTAGCTCTGACATTAACTTCTACCGTCATTCTTCAGCCTGTTTGATGCCGTTGATATTTGGAAAATAATTTATATTTTATTTCTTTTCAAGCATTTAAATATTAGTTAGGTTTCTAATTCAATTTCAAATATTCAATCAGTAACAATTATTAAAAAATAAATGAATAGATTTAGGGCTAGTTTCATTCAGCTTATTAACGCTAACTTATTCAGCTTATTCTCTAGTATGTTTTATATGATTTTAGCTTATTTAATAGTTAAGTCTGGGTATGTTTGATTCAATTTATGCGCAACTTATTTATTTTTTATATTTTTTATATTTATAATATTATTTAATATTATATATATATATATAATGTTATATATATTTATTAATTTAATTTTAAATATTAATATATTATTTAAATTTAAAATAGTATATATTTCAAAATAAATTATATTAATATATTAAATTTATAAATTTTTTTTGTTAATATATAATTTTAAATATTAATAAATGACTTAAATTAAAAAACAATATATTTTATATTAAATGATATAAATAAAGAAAGTAATTTATTATTATTATATATAATTTTCACCTTTAAACTCCTTTTTTATCTAATTTTTCAATTGTTCATTTATTTTCGAATTCCCTTATTCTATTCCTATTTGTATTATCATTTATTTCAATTTATATATATATACTTTTAAACAAATAAGACTAGTTTAATTTCTAAAATTATAATTATAAAAAAAAAATAACATTATATTTATATTTCATATTTTACTTAATTATTATATATATTAAGATACATATTATAATTAATAAATAAAAATATATTTAAATATATGTTTTTTATTATAATAATTTTATATAAATATATAAAAATATTATAAATATATGAAATAGATAAGAGATAATGAATAAAATAATTAGAAATATATTAAATAGATGAGAGAGAATGAAAAAAATGATTAGAAATGAATGAAATAGATGAAAGAGTGAATAAAAAAATATTTAAACGCTGAGGAGGGAGGTAGAGAGAAAATTGTGTTTAGGTAGAGAGAAAATTGTGTTTAAACGCAAAAGTGTGTTTGATTATAATTTTTTGCGTGATTTATTACGCAAATGTCCTCGTAAGCTGCTTATAAACACATAATCAAACGAATCCTTAATTTAAAGGATTATATTTATATTTTTTACTGGAACAATAACATGTCAATATCTATCATATTAATTAATGAATGCCGATCAGTACAAAAATCGTCAGTATCTATCACATCTGAAAAATTCAAAATCTTTGAATATTATATGAATATTTAAATAAATTATAATTAATTATATTTTGGTTAGTTTTATGAGATACAAATAAAATAAAACAAAACAAAACAAAATTGGGAGAATAAGAGCATTTTGGGAATTGATGGTGATTTCAAAATGTATATTAAGGTTGGATATATTTTCCACACTCCCTCTATTTAAAATATATAATAAATAAATAATTTTCATCTCTAGTAAATTCAGTTATTTAACTATCATTTTTAATATTCCATAGCTTATTTGGAGGTTATTTTTTCACGTAGAGTTGAGATGAGTTATAATAAGGTTGAAGATAAAAATGAAAATCTATATTAAAAAAACTATTTAAAAAAACAAAAAAATTTAGCAACTTTTTTTTCTTTCTAAATCTATACACCAACCAAATTATTGATTTGACACATTTATTAATTTACATATTTGTAAGTAAAAAAATTATTGGAGAAGAATTTGAAAAGAGAATAGCATAAGAAAGGATATAATTATAATAATTTTTTAAAAAATAAAATATTTTTTCTCTATTCTACCTTCTCATACATTTTGTTTCAAGTCAATAAGTGAGTGATGTAAGTCTTCTCCAAATTTCCTCTCATTGTTACTCTTTTATATATATTCATTTTTTTTATTTAATTTATCAAAATACTCGCGATCTCTCTAAAATCTAATAAGTAACTCACAAATTAATAAATTATATATATATATAGTAAACTTATTAGTTGTTTAATTATTTATATATAATATATATAATTAAAATTAATAATACATAATTAAAAATAAATTAAAATTAAAATATTATATATTAAAATAATATATATTATATAAATATTAAAATAACAAACATATTTTATCTTATTTAATTTTATAAATATAATATATAATTAAAATTAAATATACTAAATTAAATAATTCAAATAAATATACATTACATATCCCTTAAAATAATTGTATGAATAAAATTGTCTAACAAAGAAATTCTTAATTTCCTAATTTGAATTTTTAGATTTAATTTTAATTATATATATTATATTTATAAATTAAATAAAAAAATTAAATAATTCAAATAAATACAAATTACATAAATGTTAAAATAAAATACATAAAGATAAAATAAAATTGTATGAATAAAATTAAATTACAATGCATTTTATTTTATTTAGTATAATATTTATTTTAATTTATAATATTTTATTTAGAGTACATTTAATTCAATACTTTAAAATTATAAGTTTAATTTTTATTATATTTATAAAATTAATTAAAGATAAAAATAAATAATTCAAATAAATATACATAAACATAAAGATAAAATAAGCTTTATTTTAATTTATGTAAGGTAATTTCGTAACATTGGGAATTCCCTTATGTAGCTTAGCACGTCTAGATGACACATGGCAACACGAGGATCACTGAGTGACTTGAGGTTCGATGTGTTTCAACTTTAGTTTGCATGTCAATCGTCTTTTAAAAAAAAACATTATTTAATTTTTTTTTAAAATACCTAGGAGCTTTAAAATTAATCCTATAAAAATAATTAATTTTATTCAAATTTTAATAATTTGGGGCCAAATAACAATTTAATTAAAACTCAGTTTAAATTAACCAAACATAATTAATCTAAAAAATTATTTATTTGAAAACATAGTCGCCAAATGATTTTAGGAAAATCAGTAAAAGGTACGTATATAAACGTACTTTATACTAGAGTTTCTATAAAGAGTTTAATTTTTGGTTACGCTCGAGGAAAGGGATTTCGTATTATGTCATCCGCGTCTGTCAAATGACGATTTTATTTACTAAGTAAAAGTTTGGTTATTACAAGATTTATTTATAATATTTATTTCCTTTAATTAGTAGTTCAGGGGTTCTAAACAAGGACAAGTTTAGATTGCGTAAATAATTGTACAAAATTATATAAAATAATATACATGTGGTTGTGTTGATATAAAACTAAGTAAAAACCCTAAAAAAATATCAGAAAAGTGTTATAATTTAAAAATAATTTTCAAACGGGGTCTTAGCCAAAATATTTGTTTAGGAAATATTCTAAAAATATCTAAATATCATTTTCTAACCTTTCGGGATTATTTGAAAATGGATTGATGTTCTAAAATTACAAAAACAATTTTAGATTTTGAAAAGTGGAACCAAACAGGCCTTAGGACTGGAGTCCTAGGGTCTGGATCCGTTTATATTGATTTGGGATTGGACGGGATGGTCTTGATAATGGCTCGTGAGCGTGGGTCCATAGATCCGGAGGGCTCGGTCCTGGGTTCAGAAGTCTCGATCTCGAACTCGGAATATTCAGTCCTATGATTCAAAAGGCTCGATCCTGAACTCAATTTGTTCAGTCCTAGGCCTGGGAGGCCCGGTCCCGGTCTAGTTTTATTGGTCGTGGACCTGGGAGTCTCGGCCTTAGGTCTTACATCTTGGTCATAGGTTAGAATCTTCGATTGAATTCATCGGTCCTTGCTCAAGAACACCGATTCTAGGTAGGTTTTCTTGGTAGGTTTCCCCAACCGTGGCTAAGATCCTCGGTCCTCGTTCTCAATCCCGAACTAAGAACCTCAGTCAACTGCCTTGGTTCAAGAGGACCGAGTGTTCTTGAATTGGTCAAAAAAATATAAGTTTATGTTGTAGAAATTGAATAATAGCACATGTTTAGCAATTTAGAAATAAACAAGCTACAACAAGGCCTAACAATTCTTTTTCCCTTTTGTGTAATCAAATAGGCAGCTAAAACAATTGAGCATCAAACAATTAAAGAAACAAAGAGCAGGACACCAAGATTTTACGTGGAAACCCCAAATTAGGTAAAAACCACGGGACACTTCGGCCACTTAAATCATCCACTATATCAAATGGGTATACAATGTAGTTCAATACAAGCCTAGAGGTAATCTAACAAAAGTTATCAATTGACCTCATCCTAACTTGTCATTCACATACATTATCATCATCACTAAAGATGACTAACCAAATGGAGAAGAGATAAAGAAAATCAAAAGAAGAACCTGCTGCTTCAATGGAGGAAGAACTACTGGAAGAGAGAGAGAGGAAAAAACCCCAAAAACTGCTGTGTTTTTTTTTCCTTAATTAAATATGCCCTAATGGGCTTTATTAATTTGTTAGGCCCAGCTGCCAAATGAGCTGACCCAACAAATCTCCCCCGTCAGCGCAACTTCGCGGGTTCCAATAAACCCGTTCTCTCCCGACAATTTTCAAACTTGTCCTTAGGCAAGGATTTCGTAAACATATCAGCACCATTCTCACTTGTATGAATCTTCTCCAAGTTCAGCTCTTTTGCCTCAAGCACATCACGTATCCAATGATATCTCACGTCGATGTGTTTGGATCTCGAATGAAAAGCTGAATTCTTTGAGAGATGAATGGCACTTTGACTGTCGCAAAACAAAGTAAACTTCTCTTGTTTTTGGCCCAACTCTTGTAGGAACTTCTTCATCCATAACATCTCTTTACATGCCTCAGTAGCTGCAATATACTCAGCTTCTGTAGTAGACAAAGAAACACACTTTAGTAACCTTGACTGCCACGAAACACACCGCCTGCAAAGGTAACCAAAAAACCTGATACATATTTTTTTGAATCAACATCACCCGCCATATCAGAATCTGTAAAGCCTTCCAAAATAGGAGTATCACTTCTGAAGCATAAACGTGCTTTCGAAGAGCCTCGAAGATATCTGAGAATCCACTTAACAGCCAACCAATGTTCTTCTCCAGGGTTGGAGAGATACCGACTAACAACACCAACTGCGTGTGCTATGTCCGGTCTTGTACATAACATGACATACATAAGACTACCAACTGCAGAGGCATAAGGTACATTCTTCATTTCATCTTTCTCTTTCTCACTTGTAGGACATTGTTTAGAACTCAACTTGAAATTCCACTGAAACCAGTTTTGCATTTTTCATTGCAAACCTCTCAAGTACCTTCTCAATGTACTTCTCCTGTGATAGCCAAAGTGTTCTGTTCTTTGTCTCTTGTGATTTTCATGCCTAGGATCTGCTTCACTGAACCCAAATCCTTCATCGCAAAAGACTTGTTCAAATCCCTTTTGAGCTTCTCAATTTTCGCAATATCTTGCCCAACAATCAGCATATCATCAACATAGAGCATAAGAATAACATAATCATCAACACCGTATCTCTTGATGAAAACACAATGATCAGAAGTAGTCTTACTGTACCCATTTGCTTCCATAAAGGAGTCAAATTTCTTGTACCGTTGTCTAGGCGCTTTCTTGAGCCCATACAAGCTTTTCCTCAACCTGTAGACAAGATCTTCTTTATCTTTAACTTTGAAAACTTCGGGTTGTTCCATATAGATCTCTTCCTCCAAGTCACCATGGAGAAATGCAGTCTTCACATCCAGTTGTTCAATTTCCAAATCTTGACTAACAACCAATGCTAACACAACTCTGATGGATGACCTCTTCACAACCGGTGAGAAGATCTCTTCAAAATCAATCCCCTTTTTCTATCCAAAGCCGTTCACAACCAGTCTTGCTTTGTATCGAGGTTGTGAGCTATTCTCTTGGTGCTTCATTTTGAATACCCACTTGTTCTTCAAAGTCTTCTTTCCTTTTGGAGTTTCACCAAGTCATAAGTCTCGTTCTATTGCAAGGAGTTTATCTCTTCTTGCATTGCCACCGACCACTTGTTCTTGTTTTCATTAGACAATACTTCTTGATAGGTTTCTAGTTCTCCCCCGTCAGTCAACATCACATACTCATTGGGAGGATACCTACTAGAAGGTTGTCGCTGCCTACTAGATCTTCTAATATGTTGATCATCGGATGGCTCTAGAGAACTATCATCATCTTGTTCAGCTTCCTCTGTTGGCTCAGCATCAACTAGAGGAGTCTCATCAACCTCAACTTGGGCATTTTCCACATCATTGGGTTGTGATTGTGGTGTACGAATCCTACCATTGTCAGGAAATTCATTCTTCATAGACTTCAGCTTTTCTTTTTTCTCAAGGTCTTCAATGGTCTGATCTTCAAAGAATACCACATCTCTGCTTCTAATGAGTTTCTTGTTAACCGGATCCCAACATCGGTACCCAAATTCTCCGTGACCATACCCAATAAAGATACACTGTCTCGTCTTGCTATCAATCTTAGCTCTCTCATCTCGAGAAACATGTACAAATACTTTACAACCAAAAACTCTCAAGTGATCATAAGAGACGTCTTTACCTCTCCAAACTCTTTCTGGAATGTCGCCATCTAAAGGAGTTGAGGGTGAAAGGTTTATCAGATTAACCGATGTCTTCATTGCCTCTCCCCAAAAGAATTTTGGCAACTTAGCATGAGACAACATACACAAAATTCTCTCATTGATAGACCTGTTCATCCTCTCTGCAACTCCATTCTATTGAGGTGTTTTTGGCACAGTCTTCAAAAGCTTGATCCCATGACTTTTACAGTATTCCACAAATGGTCCTCTGTATTTGCCACCATTGTCCGAACGAACACATTTCAACTTCTTCCCAGTTTCTCTCTTCACTTCAGCATGAAACAACTTGAAGTAATTAAATGCTTGATCCTTAGTCTTCAAGCAATATGCCCACACCTTCCTTGAGCAATCATCGATAAAAGTGATGTAATAATGAGCACCACCAAAAGTCAAGGAATCCATAAAACATATGTCTGTGTGAACCATATCTAGGATATTGGGCTTCCTAGATGGAGAGAAACTTTTGAAGGAAACTCTATGTTGCTTACCAACTAAGCAATCTGTGCATGTCTTCAAATCTGTGGACTTTAAGCCTGAAGATCAATTGTCTTGGAGAGAACTCGCATGCCATTTTGACTTAAGTGACCAAGTCACTTATGCCAAAGTTGTGTTGAACAATCATTAACTGCATTTGCTTCCCCCCGTAAGACTTAGTTTCTGTCACATAAAGAGAACCGATATTCTTTCCTTTAGCTATCACCAAAGATCCCTTAGTGAGTTTCCATTTTTCCTTCACCAAAGTAACTATGATAGCCCTCATCATCAAGAATACCAGTAGAGATCAAATTCATCCGAATATCAGGAACATGTCAAACATTCTTCAAAAGTAGCTTGCACGAAGTGTTAGTATCCAAACAGACATCTCCTTTTCCAACAATCTTACACGTAACATGGTTTCCCAACATCACTGAACCAAACTGTCCACTAGTGTAAGAAGCAAATATATCACAACGATTGGTGACATGATAAGAAGCACCTGAGTCTACCACCCATTGTGTATCTTGAGAAACAAGGTTGATACTATCATTGTCGTAAACAATATCGATGTCGTTACCACCCACATCTGCAACCTTACTACTTCCATCTTGCTTATTCTCCTTTGTTCCCGCTTCAAAGATCTATACTGATACTTCTTGTGTCCTGGCTTGCCACAATGATAACATGTAATCTCTTTTCTCGAGCTGGATGTTCCCCGTGACCTATCTGAACTGCCACTGCGATTCTTTGGAGTTTTACTTTTACTTCTACCCATTTTCTCAGTCATGAACACCTGACTTGGAGTCGAGAAGCCATGTTCTTTTCTTCTAGCCTCTTCATTCAGAACGCTCTCTTTCATCATTTTCAAAGTGAGCTTACCTTGTGGAACAGAATTGGTAATTGAAACCACAAGTGTCTCCCAACTATCAGACATGGAATTAATCAAACACATAGCATGAAGCTCATCATCAAATTTCATTCCTATCGCAGCCAACTCATTTAGAATCCCCTGAAAAGCATTTAGATGCTCTGACATAGAAGACCCATCTTGATATTTCAACAAGCAAAGCTTCCTAAATAGAAATGTTCTGTTTTGAGTGTTGTTCTTCTCATACAGTTCACTCAAAATAGTCCACACTTTATAAGCATTAACTTCAGTAGCCACATGCTGATACACACTGTTGTCAACCCATTGGCTGATTTTACCAACTGCCTTTCTGTTCAACTTCTTCCAATCTGCATCTGTAATGGCCTCTGGTTTTCCTTTATCACCCAAAATAGTGTCTTTGTAATGATAATTACACAATAAGTCCTCCATCCGTGACTTTCAAATTGTGTAATTGGTAGCTGTGAGTTTGATCATTGTTCCATTACTACTCAATGGTTCTTCCATTTGAATTATATAAGAATCACCACCAAACGAACTCAGCTCTGATACCACTTGTTGTAGAAATTGAATAATAGCACCTGTTTAGCAATTCAGAAATAAACAAGCTACAACAAGGCCTAACAATTCTTTTTCTCTTTTGTGTAATCAAATAGGCAGCCAAAACAATTGAGCATCAAACAATCAAACAATCAAAGAAACAGAGAGCAGGACACCAATATTTTATGTGGAAAACCCAAATTAGGTAAAAATCACGGGACACTTCGGCCACTTAAATCATCCACTATATCAAATGGATATACAATGTAGTTCAATACAAGCCTAGAGGTAATCTAACAAAAGTTATCAATTGACCTCATCCTAACTTGTCATTCACATACATTATCATCATCACTAAAGATGGCTAACCAAATGGAGAAGAGATAAAGGAAATCAAAAGAAGAACATGCTGCTTCAATGGAAAAATTGCTGCTTCAATGGAGGAAGAACTGCTGGAAGAGAGAGAGGAAAAAACCCCAAAAACTGCTGTGTTTTTTTTTTCCTTAATTAAATATGCCCTAATGGGCTTTATTAATTTGTTAGGTCCAGCTGCCAAATGAGCTGACCCAACAGTTTATATCTTTTGATACAGATCATGAAATCATGATCTATAAGTTGCAATCAACTCATGATTGTGGGGATTAAAAACTCTAATCACGATCAATCGATCTCTACAAAGATCAATTTCTCAAAACTGTTTTTAAGTCAAAATTTAGGATCCTTTTGAATTAATCATCTCATGACCTAATTCTTGTTTTATCAGCTATGAAATGATAAATATAATCGATCACAACCAAAACAATAGAATAGCTTTACAAACTGGAATTCAAAACTATGTATATATGCAAAACAAGCAATAACCGGACTAGAGTATATGATTCTACTACATTTTCTAAGAAATTACAATGAATCCATAATCCGAAGGCTTGATTTTCTTAACAAACCCTAATCCCAATGTATATTATACGTAGAGAGAGTGTGGGTTGTTCGCGCTCTCACATTAAAACTCTTTGCTACCGTCATTATTGAAGCTTTTTTTTATGCCGGTGATATTTTTTGGAAAATAATTTATATTTTATTTCTTTTCAAACATTTATACAAAGTTATATTTGTAAGTATATACTGTCTTTAACGATTATATACTTGTAAAATTGAGTATATTTATGGATTATAAGAAAGAAAAAAAATTGAGAAAAATTATTGAGTGTGTTATTGACTATAATCCTAACTTAATCACGATAATTAATTGAACTTCGAAGGAGAACCCGAAATTAAAAATAAAATATTTGATTCCAGATCTTACAGTTTTTTTTTATATTTATATGAATGTTATTTATAATACATACAACATAATTAATTATATTTGGTTAATTTTATGAAATACAAATACAAATAAAATAAATTGGGAGGAGTGATGTTATTGTTTTGATTTTCGGATTATTCGAGTTTTTCGGTTTGAGTTTTATTTTATAAAAATAGTTAATTTAAAAATTAAACTGAATTTGATTTTCGGTTCTTATTCGATTTTTTTAGTATATTGTATAATAAATTATATTTAATTATGTAATTATGTGTAATAAATAATATATAATTAAAATATCTATTAAATAATAAAAATTAATTTTGGTTTTCGATTTAATTTTCAAGTTCTACCCAACTCGAAATTAAGGGTTAATTCAGTGGGGTTATTTGAATGATTTGGAGAGAAAATTAATAATTTGTGATTATTTTGAAAGGGTGTTTTTTTTAGAAAAACTTATAAAATAAAAATAATAATTATAAATAGAGAATATTTTAATATTTTGTTTAACAATGGAGTGATTTGATGGAGGTGAGAGATGTTTGATTTGTTTGGGTTAATTAAATAATTCAAAATTGAACTTGGCTTAAATCGAAAACTAAATCTGTATTCATATTGAAATTGGTTTAAAATTCGATTCGAAAATAAAAAATAAAATTTAAATTCGATCGAATATCTTGTTCGGACTAAATATTGAAGAACATTATCGAAGTTAGAAAAGTAATTTCGCAATGATTACTGTTTATTATATTTTCCACTTGTTTGTTTGAAGATATCTATATTGAAAATAATAAATAAATAATTTTGAACTCTAGTAAATTCAGTTATTTAATAATCCTCAATTTAGTTATGAATAAATATGGTTGAAAAAAAAGAGAAGACTTGTAATGAATTAATGGTTACATTGGATAATGAGAACAGAAAGAGAATGGTAAATGGGGAATTACAGAAACCCATGTACACATCCAAATGAGTATAAACCATGTTTGGAAACACTTTTATTAATTTGACATACTCCAATTGCTCTCATCACACACACAAACACTGATTATTAGGGTTTATTTAATTGGGGGTATTTAAATAAATTAAATTTATTTAAAAAATATTGGTTAATAGTAATTTTGAAAAATTAATTATTTTATTATAAAAAAATAAAGGTTATTAATAAATAATGATAAATTTTTTATTTTTATAATAGAGAATATTTTAATATTTTTATTAATAATTTGAGTGATGTGAATATGTGATTGATTATAAAGTAGATGAAATGATTTTTATTGTGGTTAGGATATTTTTTAAACTCAATAGAACGTGCATTTGGAGTGGAAAAAATAGTTCATTCTAGAGAATTGTGGTGAATTTTCGATAAAATCTCAAACACATATCGTTGTATCAATCCTGTGTTTATATAATTTTATGAGACGTCGTGTCATTAACAAAGGTGGAGATGATATTGGTGAAAATAAAACGACCACTCTAGCGATGATGATTATAATGGTGTTAATCATAACTATAATGTGCAAGAGAATATTCATAGTGATGACTAGGGAGAGAAAATTAGTGTATTTATAAATTATTTAACATCTAAATTTGATGACGCAGTGAACGAGTATACAGTAAAACCTAATGAATAACCTCGTCTAATAAATAAATTTAACTTGATTTAATGAACTTAACGAATAAATACAAATGAATATTTTTAGGCCCTATATAAATATAAATGAATAATCACTATATTTTAAATTCACCCAATGACTAATTTTCAAACACATTAATTATAAGTCATATTTTTTTTTAAAAAAATACTTCCAAAGTTGATTGTTTATTTCATCCCAAAATGCATATGATTCTTGATTTTGTGTAAAGGATGCACCACTTCTAGAATATTTTGATCATGTTGCACCAGGTAATTTTGTATAATGATAATAGATTGAAAAACTTCTCTTGAGGACACTTGTGGTAAAGTGATAATATCATCAGATTCAGGATCATTTGCCTCATCATTTAGTACAACTTCAATGATTTTCTTCGTCTATAGGAGATTTCATAACCGCATTATTCTCTTTAGAATAGTTCAGAAGATGTTCAACATCCATCTCATTTCTATAGCTCAATTTAGAAAAGTGATTTAGTTAAATTTTGGATCTCCTGTTCTAACTGACCATCTTCTACTTAAGGAACATCAATTTCTTCTGATAGAATTTTATCGTGGCGGAAACTGTTTTCTACTATTTTTGTTGTCAAATAAAAACTCCAAGCCATGAATTATTTGTTGAGAAAAAATTTAATCTAAACACTAAAGAATAATAAAGAACACAAGATATAACGATGTTCAACCAATAATTCCTACATCCTCGAGGAGTCATCAATTCTATTAATTTTCCATGAAATAATGGTTCAAGTAACCCTATGTTACAATGTCTCTATTTATAGGAGTACATTAAAAGCCAAAAGACTAAACTACTACTCCTGAGCCCAATAAAGGATTAAAGCCCAATTACAATATATAAACTCTAATAAAATATAAGCCCAAAATCCAACAATCTCCACCTTGGACGAATATCGCGCTTATTGAGATGTGATAATAAATTACAAATTCAACAATCTCTACCTTGACGAATTTCACGTCCCTTAGGAAATACACGAGCCGTACCAATCAATCTTCACCTTGAAAAAAGTTAACCCATCAAAAATAAGTGGGTTCAACACTTCAATCTTCACATTTGCTCGAGCCATTCATGAGATAACTTTTCGTACATCCACTTCCACTCAAGAGACCTTAGAAAAATAACAATCTCCACCATTATGTATATCGCGCCATCAAAAAGTTATGATCCACACATAAATCTTCACTACTCGAGCCATTCACAAGATAAATCATTATACATCAATTTCCGCTTAAAAGCTCTTAGAGATAAAATCATAGAGTTTATAACACCAAGTAAATTTAGGTAACCACGTTATTTCAACGACGAGATACATTCAACAACTCTTGTCAATCTGTGTTCGTACCCGTTGACATATGCGGAAAATAGAATTAACAATTCTTTATTATGTCAAAATAATTTTTACCTTTGTTTGCCAAAAACTGAGTCTTATTTTTCAAGTCCAACAATCGACTGAAACCAAAATACTGATTTGACCCAAGACAAACTTTCGTCGTCGACTTTTTCAAAATCAGATATCTATTAAAAATTGAGGACACCAAAAACGAACATATATTGTCTATTTCCTCAAAATAAGATATCGATCGAAAACGAGAAGACCCAAAACAAATTTTAATCGTCTACTTCATAACAAATAAATTAGGTTATTAAGGCATCTTTTTTCTCAAGCCCAAGATCTCACAAAATATTTGTCACCCATCTTGCCTTGAACGTTGCTTACTCAACCAACTTGAACTTCATACTTCTCTTTGAACAAATTAACTTTCAATCTACTAGTTTCTTGAATCCAAAAACGACTAGCAATTCAAGAATTTCCTTTCAATATTCACTATCTCTCTTCAATTGTCTTCACCAATGCTTTAAATGACCATCTATAGTTTTTCCGAAAGAAATTGCGAATATCCTTCCATTTGAATTGATCGGGTCTCTCATCTAGCCAATTTTTCATGACTAGGAATCTCATTCAAGGTCTCAATCATCTCATTCATCTAATATATAATCCACAATATATAGACAATTAAGATAGAACAAAAGAAGTAACAAAATCATCACCTTCGAATTAACCGAGTCTCCCATCTAGCCCCTTTTTCATTAATATGAATCTCACTCAAGGTTTGATTTATCTTCTCACATTAGAAGATAATGCAATGATTTCTTCTTGGTTCGTTTGAGAGTTGCTCTCAAGATGACTCCACATCAACTTATAAGTGTCTTTCACTAGTCTTCATCTTGCTGGTCTTTCATTCATATTGTGTGTTAACTAGAATTGTGCCAATCCTTAATCACCCGCCAACTCAATACAATTTTGAAATTTGTCCTGAAGGATTGCTCTATCAACATGTCGATAATGTTGTCATCGGTAAACATCATTTTGATAAAAACATTCCATACTCTATTAGGTTTTTATCAAGTGTAAAAGCACATAATCTCACCACCGTCTTCATCTTGATTAGCTCTAATAAGATAAGGTCATAACTAAAAAGATACAAACTTTTTGGTCCAAAACAAGTCAAATAAAACTAAAATCAGACAGACACTTTAAGCCCTAGAAACAAACTTCGAGACGTCCAAACCCTAATTCGACCGTTGAAAACGTAGAGGAATGAGTTATCAACCTCTCGACAAAATCTCAGCGTAATCGGACTCCGTTTGGATCTCCGATCATCGGTTTAATGAACCTTGTGCGGCTGTAGGCGAAAATCTGCTGCTAGATTTTCTCTCTACCTCTCTTTTAATTTTTGACTTCTTCAATAACAATTTTTTAAAGAAAAATCTCTCAAAACTTATTTTAGTCGAGAATTTTTTCAAGTCAAAGCTCTCAACATAGTGAAATAATGTCACTCATGTATGCCAAGATAACAATCAGTTATAATAAAACTTCCAACTAATTTTCAACAAGAATGAAGATGTATCATTTGTTCTCTCCATTCTTCTAGCCAAATCCTGCAAAAAAAAAAGAATCTAACAAACCATATATATGATTAGTGCACCCTCAACTCATAACTTATAAATTATCATTCTTGGTAGAGCCCTTGAGGCATTAACATCCACTTGACAACTTCGCACCAGCACTTACTAGGATTTCCAATCAATACCTACTCACAAGGTTTGATACAAATGAAAATATGTTGCATCAACTGTCTTCCACAACCTTCAACATCGAATAAGCACTCCACCTTCTTTTTCAACTTTAATTTTCAATCTCCCCATTGATGAATATCAAATCTCTTAGAAGAAATTGAAATTGGAAGAAGTGAGAGAGAAAATCTTTGGAGATATGATTGACACGGTAGACACATCACAATCGACGTCACTATCAGCACGGTTGACACAACACAATCGACGGCACAATCGACACGAATGGCGCAATCGGCACAAACGACATGATTCGCGAAGTAAGTGCCGATAACCCTAAATGTCTCAGAATTTTGTTGGTAGCTTTTCTGGATGCTTATTTCCTGATTGCGAGCGTCGATGTGTTCTCTAATCATCGGTGTTCTCGGAGGTTGCCTTTTGAAACGATTTTGTCGTTAAATCTTTAGGGTTTCTGAATTTCCCTATTTCTGCATGTACTCTACTTTATTATTTGTTTTGTTCTTCAACAATGGGGAAAGAGAATAGTAATAAAACTAAGGAAGTCAAAGAGTTTGTTATGGAAGGTCTTAAGGAGATTGCTGAAGAAGTCATTCAAGAAAAACATGACAAAAGTAGAGGAAAATCAAATGTTGTGGAAAATGCTGAAGAAAATAATGCAGGAAAGTAGGAGAAGAAAGCTTCTGAAGAAAATAATGTATGAAAGCAAGGAAAGAATGAAGGAGTCTGGAAAGTTGGTTACCATGAAAGAGCCAATTTGTTTGGCCTTAAAAACCAAATCACCAAACTTCTGATGCATTCTAAAAAAGGAGAGATTGTTCTTAATAAGGAGAAAGTCCATCATATAAAAATTCAACTCAATATTCATTATCTTCAGGACTAGAATTTGCTGAAGAATGAAGAATGTGAAGAGATAGTAAAATGGTTAGTGGCTATAATGAGGGAGCTGATGAAGGCCCTAAATCGAAGACCTATACTATTAGGAGCAACTCTATCTGGAAAGTAAATGAGGTATGGAATAAAAATGCAGAAAAGAAAGTTGAAGACCATGCCTACAAAGGGAAAATCTTCTTGGGGGATGTTAAAATAAAAGTGGATGAAATTGAAGAAAAAAATATATTAAAGAACAACAAGGTTAGCAATGTTCTTCAATTTCATATTAAAAAAATATAAAGAAAAAAATATATTTCCACATTTTGCTGAAATTGAAGAAAAAATATATTAAGGAGGTTTTTGTTGAATAAATGAATAAAGGTAGCAATGAAACAGAGAATGAAGAAGATGAAAGAAGTTGATTCTCAAACAAGTCAAACTGTAATACAGGAAACCATAGAGGAGGATACTTAGAATAATCAAGCTGAAATAGATGTTACCAAGGTTGTCGCAGAGGATACCATAGATGAAGCTGAAGGAAGCAAAGACAAGAATCCTGAGACTGATCTAGAAATTCAAGTTGAGAACAACAAGGTGAAGAGCCCGGAAATCCTGAAAAATAATTACTTCTATCAAAAATCAAAACGGATTCATATAAAGAAAGAAATCAAAATAAGAATATGTAGTATTCATAAAACTCTTCAGTTCATCCCCCTTTCATTGCAAGAGGAAGGGGAAGAGAAAGGAAAAAATGGAAGAGGAAGACAATCTGTTGATACAACAGGTTGGTATGAAATTAAAATCCTGATTGAGATAATTAGGATTTGATACAGTTTATAATCTTTGTCTGTAATCTTTGTTTGTATGTTTGATTATCACTAATCATTTTCTTTAAGCTCGTTTGATTGCCATCCTTTAATCATAGTTAAGGTTTGTCTAACTTTGATTCTTGACCCTCCCACTTTTGATATTTTAATGAAATGGTTTTAATTGTTTTCCCAAAAAATCTCTTAGAAGATAAATAACAAATCTCATCTTCTTCATTCTGGTGTCGCTACCTGCACGACGACTTTTTGTCACCTACACCCATTGGCGCCTTCGAGAAGAACAAAAGACCAATTGTCTTCTTCTCTCTTCTTCTCAAGAGAGCGTCACCCAAAACTAAAAAATATTTTAACGACAGTTGACATCTTCTTAGCAATTGAAGATTTCGACTCAAATCTTCACAGCGGCTAATTCTTTTGCAACCAATGTCGTTTTCTTAAATAGCCAACAATCTTCAACAAAAGCACAAATTTACAACAACTTCTTCAATGGTGCTTAGAGTTTCTATCATATCTTCACAAATAGATTATGATAAATATTCTCAAAACATGGTCGGATACCACTTGTTGAGAAAAGATCTAATCTAAACACTAAAGAATAATAAAGAACACAAGATATAACGAGGTTCAGCCAATAATGCCTACATCCTCGGAGAGTCGTCCATTCTATTAATTTTCCATGGAATTATAATTTCTCTATTTATAGGAGTACATCAAAATCCAAAAGACTAAACTACTACTCCTAAGACCAATAAAAGGTTACAGCCCAATTACAATATATAAACTCTAATAAAATATAAGTCATAAACCCAACATTATTATCTAAATGAATTATTATTCATTTAACGATAAATAAATGTTATATTCATTAATTGATAAATAAATAATCTCGCCAAATGAATATTTTTTATCCCAAAGGTATTCATTTATCGAAGTTCTACTGTATTTATAATAAAAAGGACCACTCTAGTCGATTATGATTATGATGGTGATAATTAGGGGTGAGCATAATATGGGTTTACCTAAACCCAACCCTAACCCAAACCCAAAATATTAATTTGGGTTGGTTAATATGGGTTGGGTTGAGTATGGGTTGGGTTGAATATGGGTTGAGTTTAATTTGGGTTGGGTTAGGGTTACCCAAATTACCCAAATTATATAAGTTTAGTTTAATTCTCTATTATTAATCCAATATAAACTAATCATTTTCCAACTTTAAGTCGAACAAGTTTTTGACATGTTTAACAAATTTTTCATACGTTTAACACGTTTTGCACACATCTAACACGTTTTAAATATTTTTAACATGTTTCACTTATAACATGTTTTTCACACGTTTAACACATTTTTCACACGTTTAACACGTTTCTCACACGTTTAACACGTTTTTCATACGTTTAACATGTTTTTCACACGTTTTCATATTTTTGACACGTTTTCACGTTTTTGACACGTTTAACACGTTTTCACGTTTTTGACACGTTTAACATGTTTAACACATTTTCACACTAATAACACGTTTTCACGTTTTTGTCACGTTGAACACGTTTTTGACATGTTTAATACGTTTAACGCGTTTTTGACAAGTTTAACACGTTTTTTTTTTACATTTTTGACACGTTTAACACGTTTTTAACATATCTAACACGTTAACACGTTTTTGATAAGTTTAACACGATTTTCACGTTTTTGGCACGTTTAACACGTTTTAAACATATTTAACACGTTTTTGATAAGTTTAACACGATTTTCACGTTTTTGGCACGTTTAACACGTTTTTGGCACGTTTAACACGTTCTTGACATTGTAACACATTTTTGATATGTTTAACACGTTTTAAATATTTTTATCACGTTTTCACACTTAAAACATGTTTTTATGTTTTTGGCACGTTTAACAAGTTTTTGACATGTTTAACACGTTTTGATACTAATAACACGTTTTTGTCATGTTTAATACGTTTAACGCGTTTTTGACAAATACAACACGTTTTTTTTATGTTTTTGGCATGTTTAACACGTTTTTAACATAACTAACACGTTAACACGTTTTTGATAAGTTTAACACGGTTTTCACGTTTTTGACACGTTTAACACGTTTTTAACATTTTAACACGTTTTTGATATGTTTAACACGTTTTCACACGTTTTTCACACGTTTAACACGTGTTTCACACATTTAATATGTTTTTCACGTTTTTGGCATGTTAAACACGTTTTTGACATATTTGACACGTTTTTCACACTTTAACACGTTTTCACATTTTGGTACGTTTAATACGTTTTTGACATGTTTAACATATTTTTCACATTCTTAACACGTTTAACATGTTTGTAACATGTTTAATACGTTTGTAACATGTTTAACACGTTTTTCATGTTTTTGGCACGTTTAACACGTTTTTGACATTTTATTACGTTTTACACATTTAACATATTTTTGACATGTTTAACATATTTTTTTGCACGTTAACACGTTTTGATAAGTTTTAACATGTTTTGTCATGTTTAACACGTTTTTAGCATTTTTGACACGTTTAATATGTTTTTCATACGTTTGACATTAAACGTGTGAAAATGTATTAAACGTATCAAAAATGTGAAAAACATGTTAAACGTGTCAACAACGTGTTAAACGTATCAAAATGTGCCAAAAATGAGGAAAACGTGTTAAACGTGCCAAAAACGTGGAATATGTGTCAAAACGTGTTAAACGTGCCAAAACTTGAAAAACGTGTGAAAACATGTTAAACATGTTACAAACGTGTTAAACATGTTACAAACGTGTTAATAATGTGAAAAACGTGAAAAACATGTTAAACATGTCAAAACGTGTTAAACGTGCCAAAAACGTGAAAAATGTGTCAAAATGTGTTAGATGTGTCGTAATCGTGAAAAATGTGTCAAACGTGTTAAAAACGTGTTAAACATGTCAAAACATGAAAATAGTGCCCAACGTGTCAAATGTGTTAAACGTGTTGAATGTGTGAAAAACGTATTAAACGTGTCGAAAACATATTAAACGTGTCGAAAACGTGAAAAACGTGTCAAAACGTGTAAAACGTCTCAAAACGTGTTAAACGTGTCAAAACGTGTTAAATGTGTCAAAACGTGTTAAACGTGCCAAAAATGTGAAAAACGGGTGAAACATGTCGAAAACGTGTTAAACGTGTCAAAACGTGTCAAAAACGTGGAAAACGTGTTAAACGTGTCAAAACGTGCCAAAAACGTGTGAAACGTGTCAAAAATGTGAAAAATTTGTCAAACATGTCAAAACGTGTTAAACGTGTTAAAACGTGTCAAACGTGCCAAAAATGTGTCAAAATGTGTTAAACGTGTCAAAATGTGTCAAACGTGTCAAAAACGTGTCAAACGTATTAAAAACGTGTTAAACGTGTTAAACATGCCAAAAATATGAAAAACGTGTTCAACGTGTCAAAAATGTGTTTAACGTGCCAAAAACGTGTTAAACATGTCAAAAACGTGTTATACGTGTGAAAAACGTATTAAAATGTCAAAAACGTGAAAAACGTGTTAAACGAATAAAAATGTATTAAATGAGTCAAATACATGTTAAATAAAAAAATAAAAATAAAATAATTTGGGTTATCCAACCCATACTCAACCCAACCCATACCCAACCCATATTAGTAAATAATATGGGTTGAATTATGGGTTGGGTAAATTTAATTTGGGTTGAATATGGGTTGGGTAATACGGATTGGGTTTACCCGTTTGCTCACCTGATAACGATAACTTTAACGTGCAAGAGAATATTCATAGTGATGACCAGGGAGAGAAAATTAGTGTATTTAAAGATTTTTAGCATCTAAATTTGACGTAGTAGTGAACTGAGTATATTAATAATATTATTATTCTAGGACTATTACTATTTACTAATATATATATATATATATATATATATATATATATATATATAATATAATATAATTAGTTCTCTTTCCTAAAAATTATTTTCTTTCTCCTAATATATATATACAAAATAATAAAATTATTTCAAAACTTTCAAGTGGTTTAGCGATAAAAGTGTTCACATTTTATGCTTTAGATCAGAGTTTGAATCCTAAAACATGGAAATTTAGATTTTAAATAATGTATTTTTGACTAATAAATATTAAATATAAAATATATATGCATACACAAAATAATAAAATTATTTCAACAATCTCAAATGATTTAGCGGTTAAAGTGTTCACATTTTATTCTTATGCATTCTTGACTATAATATATGGTGGTGCAATTTTTAAACAAAGCATACGAGGCATCTAAAAGTGTGAGGTCGGAAATAGTGGTTGGTTTGATGAACATTTAAAAATGTAAGGTCACGAGATGGAGGTCGGGTGGTGGGTGGTTTGTCGAGTTTGAGTTCGAAATTAGTGATTTGTTTGACGAGCATTTGAAAGTGTGAGGTCATGAGATGGATGTTAGGTGGTGGGTGGTTTGTCGAGTGTGAGGTCAGAATTAGTGATTGGTTTGACGAACATTTGAAAATGTGAGGTCACGAGATGGAGGTCGGGTGGTGGGTGGTTTGTCGAGTGTGAGGTCGAAATTAGTTGTTGGTTTGACGAGCATTTAAAAGTGTGAGATCACGAGATGGAGGTCGAGTGGTGGGTGGTTTGTCGAGTGTGAGGTCAGAATTAGTGGTTGATTTGACGAATATTTGAAAGTGTGAGGTCACAAGATGAAGGTCGGGTGGTGGTTAGTGGTTGGTTTGACGTTGGATGAGAGGTCTATGATCAATTGTGATTGGTTATTGATTTGTTGAAGGGAGAGTAAGAGAGAGGTCAACTAAGATTAGTGATTGGTTTGTCGAGTGATAAAGAGGCATATGAAAACGTGTGAGTCACAAGAATATGGTCAGTGGGTGATTTGCTGAGGTGATAAAAAGACATATAAAAAAGTGTGAGTCGCAAAATGATGGTTAATTGAAGGGTTAAGTGGGGTACCGAGATGATAAAATATATGTTAACATTAAGTTTAAGATTAAATTTAATTTTTACAAATTAAAATCAATTTGCATATATTCTTATATGTACGGAATTAATGGTATTTAAAATATAATGAAAGATTTTCTTGAAAAAATAAATTATTTTTTTATTGTATTATTAAATATTATAATTTAAAATTAAATGAATATAAATAATATAATCAATATAAAATTAATCAACCAAATTTATAAATTATAACAAAAATTATAAATTAAAATTTAACCATAAATGTATCAAAAATTACTTAATTTTCAGTCATAAACTCCAGATATTCAAATTGTATTTATTATAATTTTTTAATAATTTTTCAAAACATAATAATTATAATTTGCAAACACACACACACACACACAACATAAAATATTTTTAAAAAAATAACACAGCCCAAAAGATGTTAATTAGTAGAACCATAGAAAACACTATGAAGAAACTTTAATAAAAAAAAAACAAAGACATATATACAAGATTATTACATTATTTTTCACATTTGTATACAAGTATCTAGAAGTATCAATAATTGTCTATTGATAGTAAATGAATCAATACATGATATAAATGGATGCATTGTGGAGAAGTTGAAAACAATTTTGGAGAAGTTGAAAACCGATAAAAAAAACCTTGAAGCGAATTCTCTCAAATAACCAAACTATCAAGATTTGATAAGGGTTCCGGTAACTGGGTAATATTCATCTAATTCAAGTTGTTCTAGGATCTGTTGAGTAGCCCATAGATAAGAAGAGTGACCCTCTATGAGTTCAGTTACATTGACCTGTCCGAAAAAAAATATGATCATTTGAAAAATGATAAAAAAAAACATTTGAATTGAATCACTGATGAGAAATCAAGTAGATACCCACATTTTCAATTCCAGGAACTTCAATTGGTTGAATCCCAGCTAATCCTTTAGTAAGCAGACTGGTATAATCCAAAAGTTCAAAATTATTTTACAGATTCTTCAAACAAGATTATTTTGAAATAAATCAGATCAAACAAGCCCTATGAATGAATATTCATTACCTGGCTCGAAAGGCTAATCCAAGCATCCAGTCATTTGTAGAGTAAGCATTCACAAATCTCCCAGCCACCATCTGTGAATTGGGAGGTGATGATTCTTATAAGGATGATACTATTAATTGAGGTTTAGAACAAGCATAAAGGCGGTTGGTTACCTTTCTAGCTGATTCCCAATTCTCGTCTTTAAATGAAATGGGTGCTCCAAGAAGCACAACTCTTTCTACAAGGCTGGCTGACAAATTAAGCAGCAATTCAAGAATTAATTTAATTAATTGTCACACCTTACCGAATTAAGTCAACAATTATAGAAGGAAATTAATTCAAATAAGCACTTAATTATTTAGATTAATAAATAAGTTGTGTTAAACACCGCCTTACTCCAGTAACCTAAATAGTGGGTAATATCTGGTACTTACCACTGTGTTCAGTTTCAGCCAAAACTTGGAGACATTTGAAAATTACTCGGGCCCCAAGGGAAAAACCTATAAGGGTCACAGGCCTGAAAGATCCATGACCAGACAAAAACTATTAGATTAGCTTTACCTGTTTAAGGTCACGTTTAAGGTCACAGAGAAAAATGAAATTTTAGATGAGAAGTCCATATACCTTTGTCCTTGCAATCCTTTCAACAATACTTCAGCCAACAATCTTCCTGCCTTGTCAGATCTGTTAAAAGCCAAAAGAAATATTCATGTATATTATTATCCTTCAGCTTTCAATGTGGTGGTTTTGTGCATACAATATGGTGTAAGATTATATTACAATACAGATTTACAAGAAATAACATTTTTACATCTCATACCGAGAAGAGCCAGACGAACCTGTCAAGAGCAATCGCCCATTTGCTATCAATGAAGTCAGCAGCGACAAGTAATGTTGCCGGCCAAGCCAATGCCACCAAAAGTGTGCTTAATACGGTCATCATCGCCCCTTGTTTCATTAACTGCATTGCGACTCCTGGATAATGAAATATACAGACATATTGAAATTTCTCTACCATCTGATCTAGTTTACAAGATAACAGAAAATATGAGGCTCGAATCATTACTTGAAGTAAGCCAGTCCTGAATGGCAGTGCTTACAGCAATCAGGTTCTCGGACTCCCATTGCAGTGCATAACTAAATAAATGTGAGAAGAGTAAGAGATTTGATTGAAACAAATTCTCTTCCAATAATGATTAAATAATAAATCTTAGGTGGTGATTGATAAGAGAGATTATTACTTAGTTGAAATGATTAAGTGCTTGTTTGAAATTAGTTCATCAAATAATTGCTCTTTAATATTACTAACTTATTTAGATTTAGCTAAAATTAATAAAAAATATATGACTTAATTCTATAAGATATGTATGACTTAACTCGGTAAAATAGGAAGAGGACAACTTCAACCCTGAAAATTAATCAAATTATGTCTGACTTTCCCGACATTAGTTTCACATTTGATGAAATCAACTCGAAAATCAAGTTCTTAATATTTAGATATTTCCATTTAGTCTGTTCAACATTTATTTTTCACACTTGAACTCATTTCACACTTCAAATTCAGTATTCAACATTCTAACATTTAATTTTTAGTTTTATGAAATAAAATGATAAGATTGATAAGACAAGTGGAGGAATTAAGAAAAGACTTTATGAAACCAAGATTTATGTTCCTTTCACCATTTTCCTATGCAACAGAAATTGTCCCTTCACCCAATATTGTCCTTCCTCAATAATTAACAGGCATTAGGCACAATTGGGTTTACTTCACATATAATTCCTTCAACGTGGATTTTTGTGGACAAATCTTACAATCATAAGAAATAACTAATGTGCATTTTGAGAACCGTACAGAAAACAATTAAATTAGATTTCATACAAAAGAATGGCTTTCAAATCTTAATGGAGAAACATGGCAGAAATGATCAATACACCTTCCAACCGGATTAAGTAGAATATAATTCAAAGACCAGTTTTAGTAAATAGCGTTTGTGAAAACATGTGAAAGCCCCCAAGAGGACAAAGGAAAATACATACACTTACCTTTCCTGGTTACCGTAATGGCCTTCCCAAGGCTTTACAAAATCATCCACCTCAAAAACAAATCCAGATATCAGGATCTCAACAGCAAGCCTCTGTAACAGAAGTTCCAGTAAGTACTAAAATTGAAGATTTCAATCTTCGATTTTTTGAGAAGCCTAGATTTTGTTACGGGAAGATCAGAAGATATCAAAGTTCTAGGTGTAGCTAACGTTTTTTTATCACTCTCTTTTGAAGATATCACTTCATTTTCACAGTGTTTGATCTTGAATTATTTGGAAGATATTTTTTCTTTTGATGTAATAGTGGACTATTTCAAAAGTGACCAAAATATCCATAGTATTTAATATTTTAAAATATTATAAAATAAAATAAGAGTATTGTTTGAAAAAATTGATGGGATGGTGAATTAATTGGAAAATCCACATCAAACAAGGGCGTTTTACCCCTAAAACCAAACAGAAATGAAGCTAAAACAATACCCCTTGGCCGTGGTTCTCCCCAACACCCTTGAACTCGAATTCATCAATGCCTCCAGTTCTCTTCGCCATTTTAGTCCCCGTAAGACCAGCTCCAGCAGCTAATTTATCAAAGAAAAAAAATGTAATAATTGATGTTAAAAGCATAGGATGAAACAACCCCTTTGAACAGCACTTCAGACAATAAAAAGAATAGTAGTTCATGCTTCAGCTTATGCGTGTCTATATCCCCCACATAAAACCCCCTTTGAACAACATTTCAGACAATAAAAGAATAATAATAGTCAATGCTTCAGCTTATGCTTACATCTAAGACTACTATAAGCATCAAACATTTCATAATTGTAAACATATTGCTTAGACGGGGTTCTATCATAAGGGAATATAAAAACTCAATGTAAGAAGTTTAAGTGTGTATTCACCCCCAAATGATGCAGCAACGGCAATAGAACCAGCAACAGTTCCTGCAGCACTTGCAGCTGCTGCAAACCCAGTCGCTCCAATCACAGGAATGATAGTCCCCAGTGTGGGTGCTAATGCACCTAAACCAGCAGCAATAGCTGGAGCAGCTAAACCTTCATGAAACCAAAAAAGTCCAGCATGTAATTAGAAATTAAGATGGCATCAGAAACTTTGTGCTAATTGAGAACATGAATTTGTACAAATGATCATACCTCCAGTAATTGCCATTAAAGCTCCACCAGTTACTGCAGCTGCACCTATTATACCTCCACGCTTCCATTTGCGCCAAGAGCTTTCTGGTAATATACGCTCTTCATCTTTTGTCTTCTCTTTGGATAAAGCCATTGCGGAGATTGCAACCATTGTCTCAATAGCTTCCTGCAATTCAAATAAGGAAAAAAGAATATTCACCTTGGGTTGCTCAAATAGCATCAACACAAAAGAAAGTTATGTATAACTAGGGACTTTTTATCAAACAATACAGAGATGCACAAGAAGCTGCATGTTTGCATACCCAACAATGCAAACTTATGAAATCCTTCAGGCTAAGTTTGGACTTGTATAATTGGAAATGGAATTAGAATTATTATTTTTATGTTAGGAGAAATCATGAAATTACAATTCTAAACGTAATTGAAACTTACAAAATCATATACGTTCAATTCCATAGGAATTATAATTCCTTATTTTAAGTCATCAAACCAACACAAGATTTGAAAAGACCTTCAATTCCAATTCTACCCGAACCAACATAGCCTCAGGTTATTTCAGTACGTATGTTGAAATAGTAAGAAAGCTTGTTGAATGAGTGTCAAGATGGCTGTAAAGAGTAAAAGAATTAGCAGACAGACCAACTAAAGGTTCCCTGTCCAAAGCACAGGAAATAAGACTATTATTCAAATATCTGCATGGCTCTACACTTGATCATTTGATAATGTGGACCAGCGACATATTCTGTTTAGTATAAAGCTTCAAGTGGAACATTGAGCAAGGTAAGTTTAAATGAAGTGACCTTAGAGCTTCTGATTCCTAGAATAAGTCTTTGATAACACAACTTATCAGAAAATCTAAATAATTAAGTGTTTATTAAATTAAGTTCATTTGATAATTTATTATTTAAAATCACCAACTTATTATGAGGCAGCTCAAATTAAGCTACAAAAGCTTAATTCAGTAAGCAATAAATGTTTTAATTTGGTAATATAGTAGTGCATAAAGACATCTTTAAACATTGGAACTTAATCAAATTAAGTCATAGTAAAGGTAAAATAGTCTTTAAATACCAACATTAGTTACCCATTTTATCAGACCATCGAACATATCAAGTACTTAAAATTCATATATTTCATTTGGTTTATTCTAACATTTACTTTTCACACATATAACTAATTCGACACTTAAAATTTAGTATTCAGTATTCAACATTTAACAATTAATTTTCAGTTACCCAAAGACTAATAACGATGATAGGGAAAATAACAAACCATGGAAATCCACTTGATATTAAACCATGTTGAAAGTAGCCGCAAGGCAAGTCTATGTCGAGCATCATAACCCTTTGCTCGCTTTGTTTGTTGTTTGTTATCTTCAGCTGAACCCGCAAGACAAGCAGATAGAAGTTCATACAGAACCGTAACTTTCTTCTGCTGACTAAGCATCCTTGTCTCCTCTAGAGAACTTCTGTCGCTATCTGCCTGTACAGTTCTCACTATCTTACACATTGTGCCCTCATTACCTTTCAAAAGTTCAGGTACAACATCATCCTTAGGCTCCGTTCCAGTCCCAAATTTCTGCCGACGATCATTTTCATATTCACGATGCCTTTCCACCTTAGACTGGATACTAGTAGCCGTCTCCATACTTTCTGCCATGGCATCAACAGCTTTTGACAAAGCAAGTTCTAGATCTTTCATATCTGGAGAAGTATCATCATTTTCTTCTGAGAGTAATCTCAAGAACTGTTTCACATAAAGTACATAATTAAAAGATAGATACATTTAGCAAGATCACAATCCTATTTCTTTTCCATTTTAAGACATACCGCTCCAATGTGATGCTTAGCAGGAGAAGATCCTGCTGTTTCCTCAAGCCCTGACCACGCATTACTCTCTATATTAAGAATCCTGTTTTTATTGAAAAATGATAATGAATATTCAAACCTAAGCCAATTCATTGTAAATTCGATTATCATGATAAATGCAGTTTATTCAATTAAATTAACAAGGAACGTATACCTGAATACAGGACGGAGGAGGCCGGAATTATTGTTGACCCAGAGTTGGGGATCCTCGGAAACGGAATCAGTACTACTGCCGGTGCTATGGCGGTCGGGTTCCTCTTGAGCAGAAGTAGAGCCAAGTGGATGAGTCTGGTGAATCTGCGCCTGATGTAATGCTAGTCCTAGTAGTCCACCAGCTGCATATCTCTCCGTTGGCGTCAGAAACGACGCCATTGTCAAAATCAAACAATTTTTGCTTGGATGAAACAAATTAGGGATTTGAAGTCCAATTTCCTCCTTAAAAGCAGTGTGTACACGTCACTCGCAAGCGTGATACTGGTTGTGTATCGCCTTTGTCTTTGTCTTTCTCTTTCTTTCTCTTTGGGCTTGAGGAAGAAGAAGAAGAAAAATGTAGACTTGAGGTAGAAAGTTGACGTAGATGAGTCGGGCGGCAAGACTCAAGAACAAGAGCCATCGTAAGGGCTTGTTTGATTTGGGAGGTTAATCGTAAGAGCTTTAATATTTGATTTTTTTTTATCAGCGCATAAAATTTTATGTGTTGGTGACACTTTTATATTTTTTTTTGACGAAAATACCACTATCGCGAGACGCAATCGCCGATTACGAGACGCAACCAGATGTTATGTGAAAAGTCGACAATGCCTTGTGAAAAGTCTATATTCACGAAACCGACGCGACCGACATTCACGAAACGCAACCGACATTTGCGAGACACAATTAAAGAGCCATCGTAAGGACTTGTTTGGTTTGGAAGGTTAGTCATTTTATATAGAGATAATATGAGTATTTTGGTATTTTAAATGTGTTTGTTTTTCAAAGTGTATGTAGAGATAATAAAAGTATTTTGGTATTTTAAAAGTGTTTGTTTTTCAAAGTGTATGTATGACAATTCCACTCCAATTAGAACTTAGCATAATCACGATTTTAAGTTTTTTTAATTCACTTTATTGTTATGACTTTTTCTTTCTATTTATTATTCTTATGACCTCCTTCAATCTTATTTATGATTTTTTAAGTGAGAATTAAACTAATAACCTTTAATATTTTAAAAATATTTTTATATTATATTATAATTCTTTATTGTATTATAAAAAAATTTTGACCTTTAAACTTGTCTTTAAAATATAAATAAAATATTATTTATTTATAAATATTTTAAATAAAATTATTATTATTTAAATTTAATTTAGTTAAAATTAGTTTTAGTTTGTAAAAATTAGTTAATCTAAAATCTAATATTAATATATATTTTAAATTTAAAAAAAAAATAATTTTATGAATTTGAAAAATGTTTGGTAACCCTAGAACTATGCATTGAAATTAGAATTGGATAATCAAATTTCAATATTTAAGTTTAGTAGACTCTTTAATATGAAGAATTAAAATTAGAATTAGAATTTCAATGAATTTTAATATAATGTAATTTTATAATTCTTAATTTCATTCATTTTAGGTCGGAATTGTAATTCCAAAATTTATTTATTTTTATGTTTTTTCAAATAAAATAACTTATTATTTTATCATTTAAAACACGATTAAAGTTTTTAATCGATAATTTTGTTTTAGGAATTTAGGATGTTAAACTATCGATGTTTTTTTTTTTTTTTTAATTTAGTAAGTTAATCTATATATATATATATAAGAAGTTAACATGTTAAACCAATATTTTGTTTTTGAATTTAGAAATTTAAAATGTCGATAGTTTTTTTAATAGATGAAGTTAACAGGTTGAACCAATATATTTTTTAATGAAAATTAAAACTAAAATTTTTTTATTGATCCTTTAACTATCCTAATTGGTTGTGTAAAATTAATATTTTAATAAAATAAATAATATATATTAAAATTATTTTTATTAATATTCTTTTTTACCAACATAGTAATTGGGATTGAACTACAATTTTATAGTTTTTCAAACATAGAAATTGAATTGTAATTTAATGTCAATTCTCATTAAATTGAAATTGTAATTTCAATGCCAATTTCAATCATCCAAACGTATCCTTTTATTTAAAACATGATTAATGTTTTCAATCGATATTTTTTTTTGAATTTAGAATGTTAAAATATCGAACCGATATTTTATTTTTTATTTTTTTATTTAGTAGGTTAGCATTTTGAACCGATATATATATTTATTTTAATTTAAGAAGTTAACATGTAAAACAAATATTTTTTTAATGATATTAAAACTTAAACAAAACATTGATCATAATTGGTTGTGTCAAACCAATATTTTAATAAAATAAATAATATATATTAAAATTATTTTTATTATATTCTTTTTTCAAATATAAGTCTTGTAATTGAATTACGATTTTATAGTTTTTCTAAACATAGGATTGAATTGTAATTCAATGTCAATTCTTTTGGAATTAGAATTAGAATTCCAATGCCAATTATAACTCCAATTTCACTCACCCAAACATATCCTTTAAACAAATGTAGATTTCTTCTTAGTAAGAATCAAGTCAATTACACCATTTATCTTGTTGTTACTATAGATCGATCTACAGCTTTTACTTAAAGTTGTGTCATACATTTTTGCTCTTATCTAAAGTAATGTTAGACGTACTTTACACTATTACCAACCTCTTATCCATTATTGCGACATTTTTTACCACCACTTCGACAAACTAACCATAAATCACACAATATACGTCTCATATCGTGACCTCACACACTTTCACACACCCATTATCTCTCGTCAAATCAATCACCAATCTCAATCGACCTATCATATCATGACTTCATATTTTTCACATGCCTCTTATCACACTCGACAAACTAACCACCAATCTCAATCGACCTTTTATATCGTGAACTCACACATTTTTACATTTCGGTCAATCAAAATTTCATTCATATTATATTTAATCACCGATATCTCTTTTATTATCGGTCTCTTATCTCATCTCATGAGTTTTACCATTAGTACGACCTCTTTTCCCACCAATCGACCTCTTATCTTGTGAATCATACTTTTTCATATTCCTCTTCATTCACTCAAAAAATCACCCACAATTCCAATCAAAACCTTTAATCTCGTGACCTCATACACTTTTACAATTCTATTAATCAACATCTCAATCATATATTTGAACCACACATATCTCATTTATTACCATCCTTTTTTATATTACCGTGACCTCATTTTTACCCCCACTTTGATAAAATAACCATAAAATCTGAATCGACATCTCATCTCATGACCTCACACACTTTCATAAACCTATTGTCATTGTCAAACTAACACCAATCCCTCAAGTTTTTAGGATTTGGATCTCCCAAATCTGATCTTCTTGGAACGATAAGCAAAACCAAAATAAAGAAGAACACAAGAAAACACATATTTATAGTGGTTCACTCAAATGAGTTACGTCTACTTCATCCGCCACCATATTTCACTATAAAGAAGAAGGAGGAATACCGAGTTTTTTCCTCACACTTTATCTCTCTAGAATTATATCTCATCAATGCAAACTCTTAATTATAATATATTTATAGGGTAAACATTTAGGTAATAAAACCTAAATAACTCTTGGTAAGGCTCAAGTTAGTGTAGGCTCCATAACTCAACAATCTTCCATTTAGAGACTAACTTCATCATCTCTCGATCGGTAACGGTTCTCCATCCGATGTCTTAATGAAGAAGACCAACTGAAGTTGCATACAACTTTAGTTTCTCGTTTGTCACGGCTTTCGTCACCATATTAGTTGGATTCTCACTCTTGGGAATCTTCTCAAGGGCTAACATTTCATCTTCTAAAGTTGATCGTATGAAATGATAACGAACTTGTATATGTTTCGTCCTGTCATGATAAACATGATTCTTTGCCAAATGAATGATATTATGACTATCGCATCGAAACTCACTTCTCTCGTAGTCTTGACCTAATTCTCGCAAAAATGGTTTCAACCACATCATCTCTTTAGCAGCCTATGTCACAACATACTTTGTCTCACAACTAGAAAAAACAACAATCTTCTCTAATTTTGAAACCCAACTAATTGCAGTACCTCTTAGAGTATAAATGTACCATGTTGTGCTCTTTCTACTATCAACATTAACACCATTTTCAGCATCAACATATCCTTCCAAACCTATATCAGACTTTTGAAAACACAGAGCGAGACTCATATATCCTCTTAATTATTGTAGTATTCATTTTACTACTTCCCAATGTTGTCTACTCGGGTTTCTCAGTGAGCTTCCAAGTCTGATTCGATGTCAAAGAGTCCATCTCATCTTTCATTGTAGACTCCCACTTAATCGATCATCAGATTGTAATGTTTCCTCATAGCATTTAGGTTCACTTTTATCTGTCAACAAGATATAGTTCAGAGATATGGACTACCTCTCGACTAGTTTTGATTTCTTAACGATCTTCTCAAGTGTATAATCGATGTTTGTTGATTTGCCTCTAGAGCCACGTTCTAAACGATTTCATCTTTAACAACACATTGGTCTTCTTCGATAGTCGATATATATTCAGTTGAAAAATCTCTCAAATTGACTATACCGGTCTCTTCTATTTTGGAATCACCATCTGATGTTTTCCCAAAACAATCTTTGTAGAGAACATGTTCATTGAAGATAACATTTCTTCTATGAATAATCTTCCGATTTTGATTATTCCAGGAACGATAACCAAACTCAATATCACCATAACCAATGAAAAAATATTTATTAGACTTTGGATCAAACTTGCTCCTATCACATTCCTTAATATGAACATATGATAAACAACCAAACACTTTCAAATAAGAAATGTTTATCTTTTTATTGCTCCAGACTTCTCCAAGAATTCTGAATTCGAGAGAAACAAAGGGTCTTCTGTTTATCAAGTAGGAAACAATGTTGATAGCTTCTGCCCATGAGGTTTTAGGAAGCTTGCATGCAATCCCATGTTTCTAGCACGCTCGTTCAATGTTTGATTCATCCGTTAAGCTACTTCATTCTCTTAAGGTGTCCGGGAAATAGTCTTCACCCTACTAATCCCATTTACAGCACAATATTCTTTGAAATTGGAACTGATGTACTCTCCTCCTTTGTCGGATCTCAAACATTTAACTTTCTGATTTGTTTCATTTTCAACCAAAGCCTTCCACTTTTTGAAAACCACAAACATATCAGATTTATTTTTCATAAAATACACCCATACATTTCTTGTCGAATCATCTATAAACGTCACGTAGTAGTGTGATCCGCCAATAGAAGAAATATGTGCATGTCCCACACATAAGTGGGTACCAACTCTAGCGTTTCTTTCATGAGCTTTTTCCCAATCTTTAAGAAACTCACCTGTCTCTGTTTTCCAATAATACAGTTTCATATAATTGATGTTCAATAGACTTCAGTTCATATAATTTCCATTTTTCAAAAGATTTTCATCCATTTTTTGCTCATATGGCCCAACCTGCAATGTGATAGCTTATTGTTCTTCGAGTCATCAACTACAACAACAATTGTTTCTCTACATGTTGAAGTCGTGTATAACGTTCCAACTTTGTGATCTCGAACAACAACTATTGCTCCTTTAGTCACCTCCACGCACCATTTCCACAACTGAAACTTCAAAATAGAAGTGTTTGTCATCTTCAATTTGATGTACCCCATGCCAACAATATACAATGACTCACCATTTGCGAGATAAATTTTCCCATAGTTTCCAGCCACATAATTCTCCATTAAATTTTTTATGGACAGTGGTGCAAAAATATGCTCTTAAGTCCAAAATCCATGAATCTATCGGGCCATCAATAGACATAAGCAATGCATCTGATAGTTTCTGTAATTGCGTTGGCTGCATCGTTTTTATTATCACCGTTTCTCTTCGGTACTTCACAGTTTGTCTTCAAGTGACCCTGCTTACCACAATTCTAACAATCAAATGTCTGTCCAATTGTTGGACTGACTCCTCCTATTCCTCGACATAGATATGCTATTACCTCAATTGAAATTTCTATCATTATCTCTACCCCTATTTTCAACATTCAAAGCAGTACCTTTGAACGTTTCACCAGAATCAATTTTATGAACCTCTTTAGAAATAATTCGATCTATAACTTCAATAAATTTCAATTTAGAATTTCCAATAGAGTTATTAATTACTGTCTTCATAGGTTCTCAGCTATTTGATAAAAATGCTAACAAAATTAGGGCAATAAATTCATCCCCAAAATCAATCTCAGCACATAGCAATTGATTCACAATTGTATTGCATTCGTTTAATGAGTAGTGACAGAAGTACCATCAACAATTCTTAAGTGAAAGAGCCTTTTCATTAAATGTACATTGTTGTTAGCAGATGAATTCTCATACATATCAGAAATAGTTTTCATCAGACCCATGGTGGTCTTCTTCTTTGCTACATTGTGAGAAACCGTCTTGGCTAGCGTCAATCGGACAACTCCCAAAACCTGTCTATCAAGGAGTTTCCATTCAGTTTCATCAATCTTCTTTGGTTTCTCACTCAAAGGAACATGAAACTTCTTTCCATAGAGATAATCCTTAATCTAAATTCTCTAGAATGCATAATTTGTTCCATTAAATCTTTCAATCCCGTGTCCTATACTATTCTCGCTTGCCATCGTTTCTAATATACTGATGTAGCCTAGTAGCTCTAATACCAGTTGTTAGGATTTGGATCCCCAAATCTGACCTTCTTGGATTGATCGGTAAAAAATTCAAAAAGAACACAAAAAATATAGATTTATATTGGTTCATTCAAATGAGTTGCGTCCACTTCAGCCGCCACTAGATTTCACTATGAAGAAGAAGGAATATAAAGTTTTTGCCTCATACTTTATCTCTCTATAATTTTATCTCATTAATGTAAACTCTTAATAATAACATATTTATAGGGTAAACATTTAAGTAATAAAACATAAATAACTCTTGGTCAGGCCCAAACCAAACCCACTAAACTTTAATTAACAATTGTAGAGTTTATTATAAGTGTATACCCATAACTCAACAAAATTGACCTCTCATATTGTGACTCTCACTTTTTCATATATTTTTTTGTTCCCTCGACAAATAATTCACCAATCACAATCGGTCTCTAATCTCGTGACCTCACATACTTTTACATTTTGGGTAATCAACATTTAATTCATATATTTTTAACCACTAATATCTCATTTGTTACCAACCTCTTAAATTATTTTCCACTTCCGGCAAACCAACCACCAAATATCAACTGACATATCATCTTATGACCTTACACACTTTCACACACCTCTTATTCCTTGTCAAACCAAAAATCAATCTCCCTAATAGATCTTTCATTATTTGACTCACACTTTTTCATACCTCACACACAGGTTTATACTCCAATTAATCAACATGTCATTTATATATTTTTAACTATCGATATCTCCTTTTATTATCGACTTCTTATCACGAAAAATCAACCACAAATCCCCACCTCGCATCTCATCATATTTACTCTCATCACGACTTCTTTTATCCTCCACTTGAACAAATCAACAACCAATCTTTCAATCGACCACTTCGCTCAATCAACATATAATTCATTCTCATTCATATATTTTAACCATGAATATCTAATTTGTTAAAAAGACCTCTTATATTTACCCTCACTTCGGAAAACCAACCACCAAAATTCTAATCGACATTTCATCTCGTGACCTCACACACTTTCACACACCTCTTATCCCCTCGGAAAATCACCCACCAATCTTAGTCGACTTCTTGTGACTCACACTTTTTCATATGCCTCTTTATCTATTCGACAAATCACTCATCAAATCTTAGTCGACCTCTTGTGACTCACACTTTTTCATATGTCTCTTATCCCCTTGGAAAATCACCCACCAATCTTAGTTGACCTCTTATGATTCACACTTTTTCATATGTCTCTTTATTCTCTCGACAAACCCTCCATCAAATCTTAGTCGACCTCTTGTCACTCACACTTATTCACATGCCTCTTTATCCTCTTGGCAAATCACCCACCAATCTTAGTCAACATTTTTTACCCCCACTTCAACAAATCAACAACCAATTCCAATTGATCATACACCTCTTATCCCTTTTTCAAACTAAACATTAATGCTCCAATTGACCCTCATCTTATGACTCACATTTTTTCATATACCTCTTTATTCCCTCATATGCCTTATCCCTTCGGCAAACAAACCACCAATCTTACCCCCACTTCAACAAATCAACAATCCATACTAATTGATCACACACCTCTTGTACCTCGTCCAACTAACCACTAACTCCCCAATTAACCATCATCTTGTTACTCACTCTTTTTTATATGCCTCTTTATCCTCTCGGCTGACAAATCACCCACCACCCGATCTCCATCTCGTGAACTCACACTTTTAAATGTTCATCAAACCAACCAATAATTCTGACCTCACACTTTCACACGCTTCTTATCCCTTGTTTAAAAGTTGTGTCATCATATATTATATTCAAGAATACATTTGTAGCATCGATCTCTCAAATATTTATAATACTTACATTTAAATTTGTAGTTTTTGGGATTTGAATCCTAGTCTTAAACATGAAATGTGAACACCTTAACCCTTAGACCACTTGAGATTGTTGAAATAATTTTATAATTTTGTGTATGTATATATATTTTATATTTTATATTTGTTACCAATTAGTTAATTAGTCGACATCTTGTAACTCATACTTTTTCATATGTCTCTTTATCATATTTCCACACGCCTCTTATCCCTCGGTAAACCAACCACCAATCTCAATCACATTTTCAAACACATGTTATTCCTTATAAAATCAACCATCAATCTCAATCACAGTTTCACATGCCTCTTATCATTCACTAACCACCAGTCTCAATCGACTTCTAACCTTGTGACCTCATGGTCTTTCGTTACCCACCTCTTATACTTTGACAAACCACATCTCAATTACACTTTCACATGTCACTTATAAAATAAACCATCAATCTCAATCGACATTTAACCTCATGACCTCACACTTTGGTCAATTCATATTTTTTTAACCACTCTCATTTGTTATCGGCCTATTATCTCTCGGAAAACCACACCCCAATCACAATTGGTTAAAGGATTGTACTTGTTTTGTTAGGTTGCAAGTTCGAAACATACATATAGCATCTTTAATTGTATTTTTAACCGTTTCAATTTTATGGACGGGTCAACCCAAGATCCGACCCAAGTATCTATTTACTCTCATATATATATATATATATCCAAATTAATCAAAGCTCTCGACCCAACAAACCAAACAAATTCAAATTAATCATTATTATTATTATTATATATAGATTAGTTAGTTAAAAAGCGACAACAAGAGGTGTATATCCCTAGCCTCCTTGAGAGGTCATGGGTTCGAGCATGTCAGACGGTAAGTTATGCGTCTAGTTAATGAGTAAGTGTGCTTGCAGGATATGTACTTAACTCCCTTGTGGCCACATTTTTATCCCACTAAGGTAACTCAGTAGTAAAAGTTGACTTAAGAAACTAAAATATCACGGGTTTGATTTTATCTGAAAATACTTTGAATTTAAGCGGAGGGTCATAGCTGTGGGGTGTCATGCTAGTTCTCCTTCAATTCAAAAAATAAAGTTGAACTTATATTGTTAGGAATGTCGCACGTTCATCAAATTTGATGTTGAATTTAAAGTATAAAGTCTTATTAACTTAGTTGGTTAAGCGGTTATACTTGTTTTGCTAGGTTACAAGTTCGAAACATACATATAATATTTTTAATTTTATTTTTAATTGTTTCAAGTTTATGGGCGGGTCAACCCACGATCTGACCCAAGTATCTATTTACTCTTACAATATATATCCAAATTAATCCTAACACTCCACCCGATAAACCAAACAAATTCAAATTAAGCATTATATATATATATATATTTAATGCATTCGAGCAATTTCGGAACTGGAATTGAAGCCCCCGTCTCGATTCCTGGTCAGCATCTTCGAGTTTTCCTTATCCTACACGCTCCCTCGTCAAAGTGGAAAAAGTCCAGCCCAATCTATTCGAATCTACCTGAGCAATTTTGTTAGTATACCATGCAATGAAAGAGTTTCCACACAATCACAATTTGATATCGAGTTAGATTGATATGGGATTTTTAAGGGTTTTATGAGATTTTATTTAGAGTTTGTTCTGTAAGGATTTATTTAAATAAATTTGAGTTTATTTAAAAGATGGTTGATGAGATAAATATTTTTTTTTGATAAAAAGATTTAATATATATTAATATATATTGATAATTTTTTTTTAATAAATAGTATTTTAGTATTTTGTTTAATTAATTAAGTGACGTAATTGATTAGAAGGTGAATGAAGTAATTTTTTTTTATTTTGGCGATTCTTTTTTTAAAAGAAGAACAATGCCTTAGTTTTTTTTTAAATTATCTCTAGTACATCATTATCATTCTACCAATTAAAACATTAATTTCATTAATTAAATCTCGTTATTTAGATGAAGTGTTATTCACGGTGGAATTCTTACGGGTAATAAATGCATTAAAAAATGTTGTATAAGAGTTAGTCGTATGTGTTACGAGAAGGTTGAATCGACAAATCACTTACTTTTGCATTGTCGATGAGTGACTAATATATTGATCATTTTGTAAAGTATTACTTGAATTCATTGTGTGATGCGTAAGTCTTTGGGTAGTTGATGAGAAATTTAGATTGATGTGCCTGTTAGACCTACATATTTAAGTTAATTATCATCAAAATTATATTTTGGTGGACTATCTAGTTGGAGAGAAATTGTCGAACTTTCAATGATCGTAGTCGTCCGATGCGTATCATTCATAATGTTATTATTATAACGTTTTTTGAGATTCGTTATGGAAAGTCAGTTGAGTCATTCGGAGGAGTTAATCGTTTTTTAGAGAACTTACGATCTCGATAACTTATTTAGTAACTTTTTTTATTTATTATTTTTTTTCATGTAATGCTGTATCGTTGCGTACTTAACGTTTTTTTTATCATTTTTAATATACATTACTTTTTTTAAAATAAATCATTAATTAAAATATTTAAAGATTTTTACTTTATTTTTATTAAATCAAATTTTAAATATTAAAGTAAGTTTAAATGATTAAAAATCCAAACAATTTACCTTTTCTTATAAAACAATTGTTTTTTATAAAATCCAATAAAACCAAAAAAAAAAAAAAAAAAAATCAAACAAACTCTAATGCATCTAAATGGTTGGGTAATAACATATAAATAGAAAATGTATGATGGTCAATAACAAACTGTTTATATCTTAAATAAATAGAGATTAATCTGACAAATTTATTAAATTATCTCATCTAGATATATAAACTATAAAAAAATTATTTATACATATATATATATATATATACTATTTAAAATTAGTTATTTTAGACACATTTTTAAATTAATTTTAATTAAAAATTAGTTTCCAAAATAAAAAAGTAAATTAATTAATTTTTATCCTAACAAAAGGTGAAAGTAAAATAAAAATGAATACAATATTTTTAAAATTTTACAAAAACTTTTTTTTTAAGTTTTTTTATAACTTAATAAGTAATAACTTAGTAAAGATAGTTAGAATGATAAAATTAAATTGAAGTTGATGACCATAATGGTATGAATTCATGTTATATTCCTAAAAAAAAATACAATAGCTAGTAAATAGAGAAAAAAAAAAGAAACTCAATATGATGAACCCATCCAACTGTTAATTTTATAGACGAACTAAATATAGATAACCTATAAATATTGTAAAGAACAACATCGGATCCTTAAAAAAAATGTTGTTTTAATACTTTATTTGTTTTAGATCCACCATTTTTTTTTTTATAATTTTTATTTTCATGACGATGACACAAAAGTAACCCAAGATAATATTTAATTTCCAAAAGCATTAACATTAATAACAAGTATCAAACTTATTTTTTCAAAAACAAACAAGATTATACAACTTTTAGCTCTTTGCTTTGATTAATTACACGACTTTTAGATCCACCAACATTTTTAAATTTTTTTTTTTTTCAAATGGGGACACAAAAGTTAATGATAATATTTAATTTCCAAAATCATTAACATTAATAAAAAAAATGAGATAAGTTAATTTTTTTATTTATTTGGTTTAATCAAAGTTATGATTTGTCTAGTTTTAAACTTGTATCATTTTGGTACCCATTTTTTAGTTTCTTTAATGAAACTAGTATGTATTCCGTGCATTTGTACGAGTAATAATATACAAAATTGTGAAAAAAATATTACGGTAAAATTTTTATGGGCGAGTCAACCCAAAATCCGACTCAAGTATCCATTTACTCTCACATATATCCAAATTAACCACAGCTCTCTATCCGCCAATCCGGACAATTTAAAAATTAAGCATCATTATATATATATAGATTAGTTACTTAAAAAGTTGAACTTATATTGTTAAAATGTCACACGTTTATCAAATTTTGGGTTGAATTTAAAATATAAAGTGTTGTTAGCCTAGTTGGTTAAAAAGTTATACTTGTTTTGTGTTAGGTTGCAAGTTTGAACCATACCTATAACATTTTTAATTTTATTTTTAACCGTTTTAAGTTTATGGGTGGGTCAACCCACAATCCGACCCAAGTATCCATTTACTCTCACATATATCCAAATTAACCACAGCTCTCGACCCGGCAATCCGGACACTTTAAAAATTAAACATCATTATATATATATAGATGACATTAAACCGTTTAAAAAAAATAACAAAATGCTATCAAATTTATTTTCTCAAAAACAAACAAGACCTTATACAACTTTTAACTATTTGCTTTGATTAAGTACACAACTTTTAAATCCACCAACATATTTTTCTAATTTTTTTTTCAAAAGGGGAACATTTTCATCACGATGACACAAAAGTATAATATTTAATTTCCAAAAGCATTAACATTAATAAAAAGATGTTATCAAACTTATTTTCTCAAACACAAACAAAACCTTAAATACAACTTTTAGCTCTTTGCTTTGATTAATTACCACGACTTTAGAAGTTCCCCATGACTTAAAACAGAGGAATACTTGAAACCAAAACGTTGGGTTCATTTTTTCAACCTTTCATCTTTCGATTTCCTCTATAAATGTAGTAGAAATATCCTACTCTAACTATCCCTTTTCATTATTACAGCTTCTTCCTTCCCTGATCTAGCTATGGAGATGAAGAACTTGATTGATTTTGTCTTCTCTTGGTCCATTTCTGATATCTGCAACCAAAACCTTTACAAGGACAAGGTTTGATTCATTCATTTTCTCTTCTCTTCTCTTCTACTGTTTTTACTAGTAATTAATCATGTTCTTTCTATCTAAAAGGTGATGGAGATTCCAGAATCATTTTCATCTGCTTCAAAATACTTGGATTCGTTCAAAATGCCACTTATTGAAGAAACCCATTCAGATTTGTTCTCCAATTTCAAGACATTGTCAAAGGCACCTATCTGCAGAGTAGTTTCAATTCAAAAAAAGACCAAGGAAGAGAAGGACAACGACAGAGGACCCCTTAAAGATAAGTTCAAACATAATACATACGAAATCAAATATACATACATTGAGCACAATCCTAAAGATAAAGATAAAGATAAACATGTCATGTATGAACCGAAAGCGGGTGATCTCTTTGTCTTTACAGAAGTCAAGCCGAGGTTTATTGATGATCTCAAAGGATGCCGATTGCCATTTACTCTTGGTTTAGTTAAATGGAATGATCCTGAAATGGATAACATCATGTACATAATCGCGTCGAACATCGTCGATCATAACTTCAGAAGGAGTGATCTTTATGTTGTTTATCTTACCAACATGATCACGAATACGCGAATATGGTCTGCATTGAACCCTTCAAATACTGAAGGAGATAGTTTGAGAATAATTAAGAATGTTCTTGATGTTTGTCCATCTGTAAATGATTGTGATTCATGCTGCTCTGTTGAAGAGAATCAGAGTGATTCTCTTTCACTAGCAAGACTTCTTTTAAGTTCGTTTGATTTGGATGATTCACAAAATGATGCGGTTTTGGAATGCATTGCTATGAAGGATTGTCAACATCTTAACAGTGTGAAACTAATATGGGGTCCTCCTGGAACTGGTAAGACAAAAACGGTTGCTTCTATGTTGTTTGTTTTACTAAGGTTGAAATGTAGGACACTTACATGTGCACCCACAAACATTGCTGTTGTTGGTGTGGCATCCCGTCTAATTGGTTTGTTTCGAGAGAATCTCGAATCAGATGTGTATCGGTTGGGAGATATAGTTTTGTTTGGAAATGCCCAGAGAATGAACATAGATGATCATGAGGAACTTTTTCATGTGTTTTTGGATAATCGCCTTTTGATTCTTTCGCGTTGTTTAGCTTCTTCGACCGGGTGGATTGGTTGTGCTAGAGCCTTAACCAATCTACTTGAAGAACCTATAAAAGCTTATGGTTGCTTTTTGAACAAGGGAAAGAAAAAGATAAGAGACAACCCCGGGGAGAATTTTGTGAATCTTAAGGATATTCGAAACATGGAAACGGGTAAAGACATTTTTATGTGTACCATGAAGGAGGTACATAGGAAGTTGAAGAAGATTAAGATGAAACCGATAGAATTGTACATATCTGACGAGAATATTGAAGCGATTCCATTTGAAGAGTTCTTTGTGAAAGAATACAACTCTTTAAGGAACCGTCTCATAATTCATATTGGATCTTTATATACTCATTATCCAACAAGGTTGATCACATCAACCGCAGTTGTGAAGATGATTAGACTCGTCGAACTGCTCAGTTCGATTCGAATAGAGTTTAGAAAAGAACTGAATCCTTTAGAGATTGAATGTGTCCAAATACTTAAAAGCCTCCAAGAAGAAGTAAATTTGCCCGAAGCTGTTTCATGCGATCTTCAAGGTCTTAGCAAGAAAAATGAAGCTAGTTCATGCAATCTTGATGTATTTGTCAAGAAAAATGAATCTGGTTCAAGCGAAAGTCTTCGAAATCTTTGCATGGAAAACGCCGTTTTGATATTTTGCACTGCCTCTAGCTCGTGCAATTTGGAAACCGATGTAACCATGCCTTTGGAATTATTAGTTGTGGATGAAGCCGCACAACTTAAAGAATGCGAATCTACGATACCATTGCAACTATTTGGTCTAAAGCATGCAATTCTTATAGGGGACGAAAAACAACTTCCTGCCATGGTCCAAAGCGAGGTAATTTTCGTAATAGCTCTAATCCTCGATATTACCCGTGGTTTATTTATATAATTATTTTAAGTTTCAGATATCTAATGAGGCTAAGATGGGTAGAAGTCTATTTGAACGGATGGTGATCTTAGGTATGCCAAAACATCTTCTCAACATCCAATATAGAATGCATCAATCAATTAGCCTATTTCCAAACAAACAATTTTATCAAGGCATGATTTTGAATGGCCCCAATGTCATAAAGAGACAATACGAGAAGCATTTCCTCGATGGACCTATGTTCGGTTCCTACTCTTTCATCGATATTTGTGATGGTAGGGAGGATTTTGGTGGACATAGTAGCAAAAACATGGTTGAGGTAGCCGTTGTTGCACATATTGTCGAAAGACTCTACAAAAGTAAGAAAAAATCAAACAATTCACTTTCCATAGTTAGAAATTCTATTGTACTTAAGTACATATGTTTCCATACTCAGCATCGGTTGCATCGAAACGGAAAATAAGCATCGGATGCATAGCACCTTACAAGGCTCAAGTTTTTGCCATGGAGAAAAGCCTCGAGAAATGGACAAATAATTTTTATAGAGATTTCTCGGTGAGTGTTCGGTCGGTTGATGGTTTTCAAGGAGGAGAAGAAGACTTGATAATTATATCAACTGTTAGATGCAATGTGAAGGGATCCATTGGTTTTCTTTCCAATTACCAAAGGGCAAATGTAGCCTTAACTCGAGCTAGGTATGTATATCATTGATCAACCCGACACATTTTTTTCGTATAATAAAATATTTAGCGACATTTGTTTTCTCAATTTTCAGGTATGGAATGTGGATATTGGGTAATGCTTCAACCTTGATCAATAGTGACTCAATTTGGAAAGATTTGGTTGTTGATGCAAAGGAAAGGGGTTGTTATTTCAATGCCTTAGACGATGATAATCTATCTAAAGTAATTCAATCTTCACTTATTGACTTCGATAATCTAAATTTGTTACTTAAATCTGACTCTCCCCTTTTCAAGAATTCCAAATGGAAGGTTGGTTTTTCGATTAATAATATGAGTTTTTCCATCAAACGTATTAACAATTAACTCAATTTTTTTCTTCTATTTGATGTGTCACAGGTTCACTTTAGTAACGATTTCATCCAAACCATGACTAAAACTAATGATCCTATTATTTCTAAAGAAGTAATTTCTCTTCTCAAAAGAATCTCATCGGGTTGGCGTCAAGATGAAGTTGGCGCCAAAATGGACGGAACTTCTAGCTCTAGTTCTAGTTCAAGTTCAAGTTTGGAGCTTTTGGAGCTGTACAATATTAATAATGGGTCTCAAATATTTGTATGGTCGGTAAAAGTAGTTCGGGAAGCTTCAAGATTTATTCAGGTTATATACGTTTGGGACATATTGGCTCCATACAAAATACCCGATTTGGTTAAGAAACTTGATTGTGTGTTTGGGGAGTACACAGTTAGTTTGATGAATCGTTGCAAAACGAAAATGAATGATGGGTAAGTACTAATTCTAATTATTGATATATATAATACTCTAATAATATTTGAACATTTAATGTTTGATGTTTGCTAATAATATTATTATTATGTATCATGAATTTGCAAGGGAGGTTGCTATTCCAGCAACATGGCCTGCAGATTCATCTGCAGCTGATAGGGGATATTTTCGTCGGGAAAATCGAGAAGCTCCAAATCGCGGGATTTTTTGGTCGGGGAAATCATTTTGGTAGTAAATCATTTAATTAACACAGTTTAATTTGTAGCCATTTTACCGTTTTGGAAAACTAAACATGTGTTATTACTTTTTTGGGTTGTTTAAGAACTAAGATCCTCCCTTTTACTTTTAAATATGTTACAAAAGTATCAATTTTATGACGTAAAAGTTAAAGCGTCACTATATATATATACCGACATTATACAAGTATTAGCGACGCTTGGCATCACAAAACATTAAATTGACGTCTACTGGAAAGTTGAATTTTAGTATTTTTCGGCGTTTAGTTGATTTTAATATTTAGCGACTATTTACTTTTTCAGCAGTTGGTTAAATTTATTTTTAAAGATTAATAATGTTAAAATTTATTGTTAGTTTAATTTTTGGTATTTCAATGTAATTTGCAGGTAATATTTTATTTAGATTAATGAAAATGAAACTTTTATTTTAAATGGACTTGGTGAAGACTGTATTATGAGTATTAGAATACGAATTTTTGTGTGTTTTATCGTTGAGTTAAGGGTCTTCAAAATAAAAATTAAACCACCTTTCAACAAAAATCAAAAGTAAAATTAAGGGCTAATAAAATTTGACTTTAATATTATAATATTTTAAAAGAAGAATTGAGTGATTCCAAATTAAACGAAGATCTAAGAGTAAATATAGATGGTATTATATGAATTATTTTGTAATGAATAATGTGTTTGGTAACGGATTGAGATTGGGATTGTAATTGTAATGCATAATTCCAATTTATATTTTTATGTTGGTTAAACTATTTAAAATGTGATTATCTAATTCTCAATTTTAATATCTTATTAATTTATTTCATAATATTGTTAACTAGGGAAGTAAATGAACTAAATTTCTCGTGAGCTATTTAATAATTCATTCGATAAAAAACTCATTTGAGTGAGTTCGTCCGTTAGTCTTAACAAGTCGAGCTTAAAAGTGTAAACTTTTAAATGAGTAAAGTTAAAACTTTTAGATATTTGATTCGCGAATATATTCGTCTAGAGACTCGCAAACATGCTTGTTTAGAGTCTTTAATATTATTTTATTAATATATTAATATTTAATAATTTAAAAAAAAATGTGAAACATCCCCTGACATTGAAGTCTTCTCTTCTAGGTTATAAAGAGGCAATTCGAGCTATAATATAAAAAATATAAAAGCTGGAACTTTCCCGAATATATATACTTAGGGCTTGTTTGAGAAAGTGGGTTTTTAAGTTTTATTTGTTTTTTTTAAATCCTTATTTAATAAAAACTAGAAAAAAATTGATTTTCAAAATTTTAAGCCTAATTTATTCTTGGAGTTGGGATGATATCGTGAATGTGAGAGAATTGTATATTAGAGAAAGAAATGATAAAGAGACTTAGAGAGAGAGGATAATTTTGGAATTTAAATGAATAAAATTGATGAATAGATTGTTGATAAGATGTTTAGATGTTGGGATAAAAATTGAGTTTTATCCCAATAATCAAACATTTAAACAAGCCCTAAATGAGTCGAGTTCTAGCCTGAAACTGTTTGATTTGGCTTAACTCAATCGGTTAGTATACTAACCTCGAGTTAACTAGTCCAACTGAATAGTTTTTTGTTTTAATTTAAAAAGTTAAATTGTCAAACTCAACCGTATTATTTAAAATTGAACATAGACAATATTTTGTCACTTAAACTATTTTAGTGAGTTTTTTTATATCGTATAAATAAATTTTATTTTAGTTTTTTTAAATATATTAATTAAAATCAAACTATAATTCTATTTTTTTTAAATAAAAATTAAATTATACTTAAAATTTAAATTTAAAAAAAAATAAAGTAAAAATATTTGAATATCTTTTTAATTAAGAAAACCAATCAAAGTTAAAACTTGTTGAATGTATTTGACCAAATGAGAGACAAATAGACCAGGTTAGGTGAACTGCCTGCGCGCTCTCCTCTTGAATTTCCTTCCCACCTCATCATCTCAAAAGACAGAAATCATGGGTCTAACCAAATGCCAACTCCACATTCAAGAATTCTCCACAAGTTTCCACACAAATTGCTTCATTCTTCTTCTCTCTCCTCCTCCTCCAATCGAATAAATATACAGACCTATATTCACACACACTACACCTAAGAAGGAGGAGCTTAACTACACAATCCATGACCATGCAAATCTCCATCCTGGCTCTTCTAGTATTCTTATTAACCCTAACCCGTCATCAACATTGTAAAAGCCAAGTAGTAGTAACAGACAATGACTTGAAATATGGAGCTTCATACATCTTCGGCGATTCACTAGTCGATGCAGGCAACAACAATTATCTCTCCACTCTTTCCAAAGCCAATATCCCTCCAAATGGAATCGATTTCAAACCAGCCGGCGGAAACCCTACTGGACGTTACACCAACGGCAAAACTATCGGAGATATCATCGGTAATAATTATCTCTAACTATTATATATGAATTTGAACTAACCCACCAAGGTAGCCTATTGATAAGATTCGTCTTAAGAGACCAAAAGGTCACGAAAAACGTTTTGAGTTTAAGCGGGGATCGTTACCTGCTTGTCTGTGATGTCATGCATGCATGCTATTAACTAATCTTTTCTCTATCTCATCATCAGGAGAATCGCTAGGGCAACCACATTTCGCGGTGCCGTATCTAGCACCGAATACTACCGGAAAAGCTCTATTATACGGAGTGAATTATGCTTCTGGAGGTGGTGGGATTATGAATGCAACTGGAAGAATATTCGTAAGTAATCAAATCATTATCATCTTCAAGTATGGATTTTCATTCATTTTATACTAATATTCAACAGATCAATAGACTTTCAATGGATATTCAAGTGGATTATTTCAATATTACGAGACAACAGATCGACAAATTGTTGGGTGCATCTAGGGCTAAGGATTACATCATGAAGAAATCTATCTTCTCGATCACAATTGGATCAAATGATTTTCTCAACAATTATCTTCTTCCTGTTCTTTCCATTGGAGCTAGAATTTCAGAAACTCCAGATGGGTTCATTGATGATCTTATCAATCATCTCAGAGATCAACTCATGGTATATACTTAATATCTTGTTCAATTTTATATATTTTCAAATAAATTCAATTTTATTTTAATTATTTGATTAATATAAGATTTTTTTATTATGTATAAATATAAATAATTTATTTTTACATCAAATATATATTTATTTTTAAAAAAAATCACATTATTTAAATAAAAAACTACATCAGACAGGACCTTAAATATTATTTGATATGAGTTATTTTAAATATTAACTTATTCTCAAATTAACAATATACTCATCAATTATATTTTCTTAATCATCAATAAAAAAAATACTTTAGGAAGAATTAATTTATTCGAGACTAATGAGTTAAATTATTAGTTTGTATTTATTATTTAAAATATTAAAAAATAATAATTTTATATTTTAAAGAATAATTTGAATTACTTTATAGATGATGAAATTGAATGATAAAATAAATACATATATTGGATTAATCTCAAATAACCTATCATTTGATTCTATAATGTTTTTCATGATCTTATTATTATTGCAATCAATCAACTTTAAAAATTAATCTGATATGTAAGATGGGTTTAAATTATACAAATTTTTTAGGCAAAAAGTAATTTTGATAAAATTTTAAATCAAGATATATAATTTTTTAATCAACTTTTTCTAACAAACATAACTAATTTTCATTTTAGCAAATAATCTAATTTCATCTAGCTTGTTCTTGAATTAATAAAACCTTAATACCTTCTATTTTTATTTATTTATGTATGTAAGGAAGATTAGTTTTTAATATATATTCATCAATCAAAATTTTATGTTTCAACCTTTGTTCACCTAACTAAATAACTCTAATTTTTCCCAACCCATTAACCAACCAAGCCTAACTTTTCAATAATCTATGTAATTAAACAATCTTATTAATAAATAATCACATAGTTATTCTCTTTATGAATGAAAAAGACTTACAATTTTCATTGATTTGAACAGAGATTGTATAAACTCGATGCAAGGAAGTTCATAATCGGAAACGTTGGACCAATTGGTTGTATTCCATACCAAAAAACAATAAACCAGTTGAAGGAAAACCAATGTGTTGAATTACCAAACAAGTTGGCAATTCAATATAATGTAAGATTGAAAAACTTGTTAAAGGAAATGAATGGAAAGATGGCTGGAGCCATGTTTGTTCATGCAGATGTGTATTCTCTAGTGATGGAACTCATCACAAACTATGCTAAATATGGTTTCACTACTTCTAGTAGAGCATGTTGTGGAAATGGAGGCCAATTTGCTGGCATTGTTCCTTGTGGACCGACATCTAGCATATGCTCCGATCGGAACAAACATGTGTTTTGGGATCCTTATCATCCGAGCGAAGCTGCTAATATTATTATTTCTAAGCAATTGCTTCAAGGTGACCCGAAATATGTGTCGCCCATATCTCTTCAGAAGCTACGAGATCTTTGATTTCTTTCGCAATCTATTGCTGAAAAAATGTATTCCGATTTTAAAATTGTTCTGTTTTGCTAGTGTTTGTAACGTATTCTTAATATTTTGTGTGTTTATGGTTCAAAATTAATGAGTGAAATACAATCTCCATCTTTAATTATAGACTCCTTTTTAATTAGTTTTGATATAAGTGTCATTTTATAAAGGTTGCAAGATAAGAAAAGTCATATCAATTATAACAAATAAAAAGATGCTCAAGATCAGAAAAGTCAGTATATCAATTATAATATTAACACAACAAAAAAAAAACACAGAAAAAAATATAAAAATGTCATGCCCAATTAGAGGAACTTTAAAAAGCACGTGCACTCCCTCCACGTGTTATTTATTTGAACCAAACATAAATTAATAACATGCAAGATTTGTTCCTATATTCTAGAATTTCATAAAATCTTCTATTATTAGAGTCAATAGAGGTTGGATTCAAAACTAATTATAACACATCTTTTATATCTACAACTACTATCTACCGTCCAAATATTATGTTCTTCTTCACTTCTATATTATATTCACGACTTCCCATATTATTTATCGAAATAGCTCAACTAACATATTAAAATATACGGTACATTCTTACAACTAGATTGAATAACATATAAAATAGTTTAAAAAAATTAGTTTAAGCATTTAAACTCAACACCATAACATAATATCATTATTTATATATATAGCCCGTGAGAAAATAATAAATTATTCTGATAACTCATCGACCATAATCAGATGTCATGCGTTACTAATATATATCAAACGACATGTCACGGGTTGACTCGTATAAGCACTCGAGAGGTAAATAACCATTATCTAATAAAAACAATTTAACTATTTCAAAATTTATATTACCGGTTTTATAAATTTCTATACAAACTCTAATTTTCAAAAGTAAACCACAATTATTAGTAGCATATGCTTCATATTACATCTACTTATTGGGTCACTCATTGGGCCTCTCATGGGGGTAGTTTTCTTTTCAATAACTTTATATAGGTTTTTATACAATTAAGTTTATATAATATTCGGTTTAATTGCAGTTTATTTACTTAGTGGAATAAAGAAAATATAAGAGAGAAAATGAGATAAATGTTTTTTGTTAGGTCTGTTTGATTCAGTTTATTCACAATTACTTGTTCAGTCAAATTGGTGTAAGATAATCATGATATCTTATTCGAAAAAAAATAAGGTAACTCAAACCAGCACGTACCCTTATTAACATTGAATCAAAAGTGAATAAGGATAAGAAGCAAGATGCTAAAGGAACTAGATGATGAGAATATTGAAGAAAACTTGGAGGAAGATGATGTTTTAATGATGGAGGATATGATTGGACTCAATGAAGACCAAATTTTTTATGTCAAGCTATTAGTCCTTATTTGTTCGATGATTGTTGGTTTGTGTCGTTTTACGTTTTGATTTTGTGAGATTAGATGTTCATGACATTCATTATTGGAAGTTATAATAATCATCAAATAAAAGTTAAATTGAGAGCTCTTCTCAACTATGAATCAAAAATGGAAAAATAAAGATCAAGTAAGTTGATAAATAGACTGAATGATGAAAATATCAAAGAAAACTCGAAGGAGGTGATGTTTGAATGATGATCAGATTAGATCGAGCTACCGGTCCTTGCTCAATTGATGTTTTGAATGGTTAAACTATATTGCGTTTTTTGGAGATGAAATATTTCCTACATCCATTAATTATTTGAAGCTATAGTGGCTTAGTGTGAGTTCAATCCTATTCACCTTATTTTGTCCCTTCCATCCCTATTTCTATATCTTTTGCATTTAGTAACATTCTTTTTAATCCAACTCTTATTTAAAAGATATGTCTTTTGACTAAAGGTACATATTGGTAATTACTAACTTCATATTAATTACATGCTTTACTTTTGATCTATTTTAAAAGTGGTTGATAATCATCTAAGTTATTGTGAATTATCATGAGGGACCATTAATGTAGTTTTCAAGAATAATCATTCTTTATAATTTCATAAGATAAGAGGTTTCTTAAATTTCATAGCAACATCAACTATTATAGTTTGCAATCACATCACCCCTAAAACATCATCATCTAAGGTATTAGATGCTAATAGGGCCAAATCTATTGCTATAAGTATTGGAATCAATTCTCATCTCTTAAATTCTACTTATCTTTACTAAGGAAAAAAAAATACAAGTAAAAGTAAAATGATACAATGTGCTCCCCTACAAAAGTGAACCAACTGTGCACAATGTGCATGCCACACCACTCACTTATTGGTGCCCAAAAGTTGCTGAAGGTCACATGCTTTGGTACACTATTATACAGGAATTGCACATGTTCTTTATCTTTTTAGTATTTTGGTTGGGTGAAAATGTTAAATATCTCATCTACCTTCAACTCAACTCGTGAATATTTCATAAAAACTGTTATTAACATTCCGATGTAACTCATTAATTTTCCGTTTAAAAATTTTGAATGTTGAGATAAATGTTTGTTTTGTCCAACTACAACATTTATATTATTTCCTTACTTATTGATATTTTTAATGAAAAAGAATTATAAGTCTCTTTTCTAAAAACATACCAGAATGTTTATGAAAATAAATAGAATCACAAATTCAACTATCAAGTTGTATCTTTCAAAAATTTATAGTTTTATTACAATAAATTAGTTGATTCTTTTGAGATCTAACCACAACAATTTTTATTTTGAAATATGGATTTTAAATGGACTCAATATAAACACTAATGCAAATGTCAAGTTAGTAAATAACAAACTAAATAAGTTTATCAACTATTAAATAGTGATCTATTTACAGCATCAAGGAATATATATTAAAGAGAGATTGATAAATATTCACCAAAGGATTAGGTTAGGAAATCGACAATGCAAATTCATGTATTTTGACAAAGAAAAGGATGAATTGACTATACTAACTCTCCTTAAAAATTAAATTAAAATATAATTATATTATAATATTATTTCATATATGCAATCTTTACCTCATTAATAAGATTGAAAAAGATATACTGTTTATGTAATTAATTTTTTTTTTAAATTAGTATGTTTGTTAAGTATCAAAGGTATAGTACTAATATCGTACTGAAATTAAAGTATACTGAAATCAAGGTATATTGAAATCAAGGTAAGGTAATGTATGAATTTTTCTATACCGAAACTTCGGTAAGGTATATATAAGCACTAAAAATTTACACTCCAATTTATAATATTAAAATATTTATTTTAAATTAATTTTTAATAAATAAGATCAAAATAATTAAGCCCCTAGCCAAAAACCTATTTAAAACAATTAATTAAGATGAATTAATGTATTAATTAATCAAAATTAATTAAGAATTAAGGCAAAAATAAAAATAAAAAAAATTATTTGAGATAATGTTGTACGATAATGTCTCAAAATAATTTTAAAAAAATAAAGGACAAAAATATATAACTTTGATGAATTGTTGGATCCATTTCATTTAAAGAGAAATATTTATATAAATCCTAAAAATATATTAAAAATAAAATAAATTGGTAAAATATTTACCATATTTATTTTAATATTTTGTGTATTTAAAAAATAAATATTAAAGCCAAAAGAGTGAAAGAAAAATCAATTTCAAATAAACCCTTAAGATTTTAATAAAAAATAATAAATCTATATTCGGGTGTATCTAAAAACAGGTAGGAATCGCGGTCATTGGATCAGCATTGAATTTTCATCTAGCGCCTAGCGCCTAGAAGAGCTCCGCGTAGACGGTTGTAATCGAGGAGACGCACGTCCGGGCCACAGCGGATCAATAGATGGACCGTTAGCCGAGATGCTAACAGAATGCTAGAAACTAACCGACCACTAACGAATCACACACGGAACACTAAAAATAGATGAAACAACATCATTTTTTGCTCCGATTTTCATCTTCATCGCGACGCCGTGAAGATAAACATGAAGTAACCGTGTTGATTTTGAGTTTTTGGAACTCAACTATTGGTCCACCAAATGAGCTGATTCAAAGCTCATAATGATCACTCTACGATGCTGATCATTCTATCCTACGAAAATAAGGATGAATCACCCTACTCCGATGAGTGCTAGCCAAGAACAGTCAAAAACCATTAATGAATTTTGGCTGATTTAGGCCATTAGGATCCCCTAACCGATCTAGGATAAGTATAAATACCCTCCTCTACTCATTCTGAAGGTAATCTACCAACACATAATCCTCAAATAAAAAAATCAAAATCCGCCATTAATGCTTCAAAGATTCGAATTTTTTGATTTTTTATTGAAGGCCTTCAAGCTTAGATTTGTGCATCTAGAAAGCTTCCTTAAAGATCAAAGAGTGTTCTCCAATCCTTGGTATGGTTCAAATCAACATCTAATTTAAATTTATAGTTTGAATTTGAAATTTTTATATTTCAAATTGTATAAGCTTGTATGCTTGCTGTTTATGGTGTTTTATGGTTGAAAATTCATCCATAATGATGTTTTATTGGTTTATTGTTCTTGGGTTAATTCAATCAAATCACATGATTGTAATGATGTTGGACAACTATTTGGATCATATTTGATCTACGCCGATCATGTTTGATCAAAATTAAAATTTTTAAAATAAAATGAAAATTTTGATTCATTGGGAAAATGTGTTAGTTTTTTCTTCTTAATTTCATGTTTTATGGTTTTCTTATTTTTATTTTCTATAATTTCATGAATGTGTCACTGTGTTTAAACGACTTTCATCATTTTTTTATTATATGTGAACTATTTAAACGATTGAGATGTCTACCCATGGATTCCCATGAAAAGGTTTTAGAACAATTATTTTTTATTCATTTGTGATTGAAACTCTTTCCTAAGTATCGTGAACATAATGTAAGAAAATGCTTAGGGGACTTAAACTTATTGTATGAAAAAATTAAAATAGATTTGCAATGGAGCCGAATAGTCTATTGACATCGATAATCAGATGTAAGTATGATAATGATTGGTCGTTCACCAAAATGTCTAATTATTCAGAAGAGTGTATCATTTGGAGGAGAATGTATCCTATGTGGGAAATTTTCGTGAGCAACTAGATTCATTACGAGGGATGAGTTTTCGATTAGATTTAGGATGATATTTGGTGTAGTGTCAAAAGTCTAGCTAAGACATATACTGAGTTTTTTTCCATTGCTATATGTAGAAATGCTACAGTTAAGGACATGTTTGATCCTTAGTCTAGTGATTTCGTTAGCCGAATTAGATATAGAAGGAGATTAAACATTATGGAGATTTCGTCCCATAGTAGAGTTTTACTTTTGGTAGGACGCAAATAAGTGTCACCGTCTGAACAAGACATTATGCGTTGCCAAGATATGAATAGTTTCCATTTGAGTATTGCTACAAGTTATTTGCAAAGATGATTTCATATAATTTTTTTGGAAAAAACTTTGGGGGTCAAAGATTTTATCCAAGATCTTATTCTTTGGATGCAACGTTATTAATGGTGAAATTCTAACAGATGATATGTGCATGAAAAATGTTGCATTTTGACTAGTCGTATGTGTCAAAAAGAGATTGAATTGACAACTCACTTACTTTTGTATTGTCAATGGGTGACAAGTATTTGGAGTCTCTTGTGGAGTATTATTGGGATTCATTGGGTAATACCCGACTCTTTATGTAGTTACTGGAAAATTTGGATTGATGCGGCTGATATGACAAACCTACATATTTGGGTTACCATTCTTATTCTTTGGTGGACTATATGGTTTCAGAGAAATCATCAAATTTTCAATGATCGTAGTCATCCAATGCGTATCATTCATAAGACTATTATTATGATGTTTTCTAAGATTCGTTCAAGAAATCAGTAAAGTCTATCGGAGAGTTAATCGTTCTCCTCGAGGATTTACGAGCTTGATCACTTATTAAGTATTGTTTTTTTTTTAGTTTTTTTTATTTGTTATTTTCACGTCATGCTTTGGTGTTTTGCTTAAATAATTTTTATTTTTATTTTAATATACATAAACTTTTTAAATATATATATATATATATATATATATAAATTGTCTTAAAACTAAAACAAACTATGATTTGCCTAGTATATTGAAGAGTATAAGAAACCCCTAAAAGGGATATAAACTATTTAAGGCTTAGATTTCTTAACATAAACATAAGCCAAAAATGGAAAATAACTTACTTATGATAGAAAGTTAACCAAACCAATCTTCTTCGGACCAAAACAAATAAAAACAGCAAAATGAGACATCAAAAAGGCAATTGAGAAAGCTCTCACTAGAAGTTTATTTTTTTTATTACCGAAATAGAAGAAGTTGTTAGTGTGATAGCACGACAAACTCTAGCATTATAATAATCAAATAATTAATTTGATAAGTGAAAATTAATGTAGATGTTTAAGAAACCGTGGGCCATGAAAGCAACCCATGTGTAAATTAAAGTGTAATCCAGCACATAATAAGATAGAGATCAACTTATGGCTGCCAATTTCAATTTGCATAATTTAATGTTTGTTTGACTCCTAGCTATTCAAATATGCTAATAATTTCAATGAAGAATATTATATTTATCTATATATAATTATAAATTTAATTTTTAAAACATGGTAGCTAATGTGATAACTATTTTATTTAAGAAATCAAAATTCTTTTATGATCGATTTCAACTAGGAATATTTTAATTTAACAATGGATCATGATGGGGAAGGTGAATCATTCTAGTTAACTCGAGAATAAAATCGATAAAAAAATAAATAATTTTTAGTTTACTTTATTAAAAGGTAATAAAATTAAGGTCATTTAGCTAATAAAAAATATTACATGCAAAAATAAATATTTTAAATTTAATAAAATTATTCTATAGTCATGAGATTAATTAATTGTGTTAACCCATCTACATAATAATAATAATAATAATAATAATAATAATAATAATAATAATAATAATAATAATAATAATAATAATAATAATAATAATTATTGACTAACCGAAAATAAAGGGTGACAATAGATTTGTCATGAGTTACATGTGAGAATATCTTTAGAATTTGTTGAAGAAAATTTTGTTTTGGTATAAAGTATGATTTTTTTGTTGTTGAAAAAAGAAAAAGAAAAGATGAAGTTATTCTCAGTCTCACTCACTCAAAGTGGTGGTAAATGGTAAAAACCAAGGAGCATAAAGACAAATAATGCATAAAATAAATATCTCCCCACTTGTTGTCTTTAAGATCACCTTTTCTACCAAATCTTTAAAATCTATATATTTTTCCCTAAGATTTAATATATCTTTATGTTGTAAGGGCATTTTGACATAAATCCAAGGAGCATAATCCCCATGTAAGAAAACATTAATTATTACAAGGATTCACATACATCTTATCAATCTTAAAACTTATCATCAAACACCACTTGCTTATATAATATTAGTATAGAATATTATGAAGATCTTATGGATAAGACTCTTTCTTTAAGCTTTAGTCACAAATTAGAGGGATAGTTAATCTCTAATCTCTTTAGTTTAAAATTATATCTCATTTGTTATAAGGTTATTTTTAGTATGAGAATTTTTCTTTCTTTCTATATTTCACCTTAGATAGTCTATATGACAAGATAATTCATTTGTAAAGGTATATGACAAGGTAATTGAATTAGTTGATTTATTACTCAAATTAAATTCTTATGATATGCATAGTTATGAGAGTTAGGCTTGGAGAATTTGGGTGCACTAAGCGAAAAGAAAAAAAATATTCTTTTTTTTTTATTTAGTAGTTATGTTTTGTGTTTTATTAAAGTAATATAATAAGTTGACCTTACCCTAGGCGGACTGGTTGTGGTCGATACATTCTTGTCATATTTTAAATGTTTTATTTCTTCATTAATTTGAATTCTATTTGCAATTGTATTATTGTTTGAAAATAGTACTAGGTTCATCCTCGTATTACACTCATCTTTTTTTTTATGAAAAATTGACAAAAATATATATGTGATTTAACTGTTTTTTTTCATGTGTAATTAATTACATAATTGAATTTGGCTCCTTTCTGTTTTATTTTATATATAGATCTCACCACTTATTCTTTGTTTTTTGAAGTAATTAAAGATTTTGGTCATCTTTTTGGGGACCATTATGGTTTCCCTTAATTAGGATTAGCTATTTGCTATATAAATATTATATATATATTATTTTGTTGGGAGTGATTAATGACTATGATTTAATTATTGACTTTCTTCTTAGAACATTGCATTTAGTTAAGTTTAATTATTTAAAAGATAAATAAAACACTATGTTAGTAGAAAAAATAAACTAACCACAATACTCACTAATAATTCTACCAAATTCACATCACTGAGTATAAGATTGTTACTTATAACTTGTTTAATCTCTTTATTCCTATTTCTCTTGACTTTTCTCCTTGAATATTAGAGCCAATGTTTATGCTTTTTGAGACACAATTTGAAAATCGAAATTTGAATGGAGTTGAACCCTATTGTTATTGACAGAATTGTAATGCAAATAGGGAATTTAGCCACTAGGATATATATTAAAATAAGTGGATTTATATCATGTTGTTTTTGTCTAGTGAAGTCAAAGCATGGTGGGAGGATTGAGGGACCCATATGAAATTATAGCAAAGAAGAAGAAAGAAAATATATTGCTCTAAGTTAAAACTATAGATCATTGGTGCAAACATGAATGAAAGGGAAATTCATTCTGATATGTTCAAACAGGCAACTAAACTAAGTGTTGTGTAGATATTTGCATATCAAGAAAAGATGTGATGGCCACTTGGTTGAAAATGAAAGAAGTTGATTGATTTTGGTCCTAGATGTGGATTTATTTGGCTTATGAAAAGTTCTAGAGCCAAGTACGGACATGTATTACTAGTAATATTTAATCATTTTCCAAAAATGAAAAAAAAAATTTGCCTTGGATTTTAAGTATTTAAAGTTTATATTTTAAGGAACTCTAATAAGTTTAAAGGTAAGAGTAATTTAGTAAGAAACAATAGGTAACTATTCTCCTTTTAAGGAAAAACAAACAAATTTGACAATATATTCAAATTGATGTGCATTGCCATATTTTCTCTGGAGAAAAGTTTTTATTACCCAAAAAAAATTATGAAATATGTCAAAAAAAAATTATGAAATATGTCAAAAGTCTGAGTGTTAATTATGTCGAAGTAATTAATCACTTAATATAATGTGAGATAGATAAATTCATTTTATATATTATTCTTAACATTTCGATGTGCAATTGCTTAATTTCATTTATAAAGTTCAAATATATTAAGGTAAATGTTTGGTTTGCCCAACTAAAATGATTATACCATTTTCTTAATTGGAGACAATTTTTAATTAAAAGATTATAAGTGAATTTTAAAAAAGAAAACAATAATAATAAATAAAAAAACTTATCCTTATGACTTTGATTTCTCATTATCCAATTGGTGAACCAAGTTAAATCTTCTCTATATCATTTACATTTACATATTTTATAATCTTTCATATTTATAGATTAATCTATTTTTTTATGACAAATACTACCATTAGAGAATGTGTTAAACTGAGATTTCAATTACTCATATTTTATCTAGTATGTAAGTAGTTTTTTTTTTATTGAGGGGGGAAACGACTTAGCGTCATTTCATTAAAAATTCCTAAGAACGAAAAAAAACGAGTTTAAGAGATCATTCTAAAATGATTTTGAAGTCGTATCATTCTGAATAAAAACAAAAACGTAAAAGAACTATCTGATTACAATGTTTTCGTTTATAATGATTTCAGTAAACGATAAATTCCAGTTCCTACTATATTTCAATTTTGCTCCATACTTGGAACTTTTCTCCACGTTCCTGCAAGTGCGCCACAATCCGAGACTATCTCTCAATAATTCTTCAACACTTCTACGAATTCTTTCATAGACTCTCGCATTACGTTCCTGCCAAATGTTGTAAACTACTACTCCAAAGCTGCACTTGAATACGTTTGTTGCGAATCTGTTTCCTTTGGTTTTAAGTAGTGCTGCTTCTGTGATTTCTTTCCATTATTTCGGGAAACTGATCAGCTTCAGGCTTTTAGAAAATTCTGTCCCAATTTTCCAATGCTATACTGCAGCTCCCAAACGGGTGATAAATGGGTTCTTCACTTTCGTTGCATAAAAGACAGCTCACGTCCGGGATGCTCATATACTTGCTGATACAAACACGAGTGCCGAGTCTTTCCCAGAAGGCAAGCCATAAGATGAACTGGTGTCGAGGAATGATCTTGATTGACCATACGAGAGGAGTCCATTCTATTTTCTACGCTTTTTCTCGGATTACCTCACATATTCTCTTTGAGACCAGTTTCCCATTGTCTTCTGCATTCCATTCATGAACGCCGGGTCTGTCTCGGAGTTGTATATTACTGATGTGATCTAGTATCCGCTGTCCTTCTAGATTTCTTCTCAAAAGCGAGTTCCAGTCCCCGTCTTTTACGTCTTTGATTTTTGCCACTACGCAGTCCTTTCTGATACGTTTATTTTTTAAATCCTCTTTGTGAATGATTAGCTGGTTTTTGAATCAGGGATCGTTCCAGAATAGAGTGTCTTTCCCGTCCCCTAACCGAATGTCGTAAAGGTCTGCAATATCACTTCTCAATTTAAGAATTTTCTTTAGTGACCACTTCATACCTTCATTGATTTTACGCGTCCAGATACTAGTTTCCCGTTTCATAAATCGCGTGTGTACCCATTTGATCCATAATGATTCTTGGTAGCGTTCCAATGCCCACAAATGCTTGAAGGTTAGAGCCTTGTTCCACTCGACATAGTTCTTCAGGCCAATGCCTCCCTCCTCTTTCGTCTTACAGAGAGTATTCCATTTGATTTTCTTTCCTCCTCTCCCGCTACTGCCCCATATCAAGTTCCTCATTAGCGTGTCTAGCTCCTTCATTAACTTCCTCGAAATGACCATCTGATGCACCCAATATCCAATTATGCCCATGACTACGGTTTTGATAAGTTCGATCCTCCCTGCAAATGAAAGTTTCTTTGCCTCCCAGCCAGATATCGTGTTTCTTACCTTTTCAATCAGCGACTTGTAGTGTGAGATCTCGATTTATTTCGCGGTTAACGGAATCCCCAAATACCTTACGGGAAAGCTACCTTCCACAATTCCCATGATGTTGAATATGTCCTTCTTTGTTTCGTCCTTCACTCCTCCATAAAATGTCACACTTTTGCTTTTATTAATAGTAAGACCTGTAACCTCAGAAAAAAAACGTTAGTGAAATCCTAATAGTTTTAATGGAATCGATGTCTGCGTGCGCTAGAATGAACAAATCGTCAGCAAATCATAAATGGGTTACTTCCTCTACCTCACAGAAAAGGTGAAAGATGTATAGATGATTCTTTCGGAACATCGCGAAGATGCTCTCAAAGATCGCCATGATAGTTACGAAAAGGTAAGAAGAGAGGGGGTCACATTGTTTTACCCCATTTTCACCCTTGAAGTAGCCTCTGTGGACTCCATTGACGCTAACAACAAAACAGGATGAAGAAATGCATTGCATAATCCAATCAATAAAAATCATAGGAAAAGCAGATACAACCAGAAAATCTCGAATGGCTTCCCATATAACAGAGTCGAAAGCTTTCTTGATATCTATTTTGAAAGCCACTTTTGGGGATATTTTCTTTTTCCTGTAGCCTTTTAAGAGACTCTGCATGAAAAGAATATTATGAGAGATTGTCCTACTAGGGATAAATGCAGATTGATTAAAATTTATTATCTTTCCTATGACATTTTTAAAGCATTTAGAAATATTTTTGAAATTATTTTGTAACCACATTGCAACAGGAAATTGGTCTAAAATCTTGTACTTTTTCGGGCACCGCAGTTTTGGGGATCAAAGTCAGGACCGCTGTATTCTATTGCTTTAACATCTTCCTGTTCTTGAAAAACTCCAGAACCCCATCAACAATATCTTTACCCACAACCGACCAATTGTCTTTGAAGAACTTCGTATTGAAACCATCCAGACCCGGGCTTTTATTCCCATCAATATTGAACAGAGCTTCTTTAACCTCAACCCTCATGATAACCCTTATTAACTCGCGACTATCCTCAATAAAAATTTTTTTATCGATAATCTGATACAAGGTATTCAGGTGGCTTTGGTGTTCCTTTCTTGTATCCATTAGCTACTTATAGAACTCGATAGCCAGATCTTGTACACCCTTCTGACTCTGAACATATTCTCCATCATCATTCTTCATCCTGTACATGTTGTCTCTCATGTTTCTAGCCTTGTATTTTCTGTAGAAGAAAGCTGCATTTTTATCACCCAACGAAAGTCAGCTCTGTCTTGACTTCTACCTAACAAAGTTCTCTTTAAGTAGACTCAGCTTCCTGAAATTTTCGAGTGCATCCCTCTCTGCCTCATTGAGTTGTTCATCACTATCATCCCTTAATAACCTTTTCAAAACCTCTTCTAGTTCTTCTCTTGCAACCAAAACTCTACTAGAGATATTGCTTAACTTTTTCTTGTCAAAGCTTTGGAGTTGATTCTTCAAGATCTTTAGCTTTTTAGAAACCCTGTACATATTGGAACTCCTAAAATCTGAAGACCATACACTTTTAAGAATATCCTTGATTTTGTCGTTTTCCATATAGAAGTTGAAGAATTTGAAGGGCTTCTTGAACCTCTTCTCCTTTTCCCAGAACAATTTAATCGAGCAATGATCAGAAATTCCAGGATTCAGAACATGAAGTTGACTTCTCGGAAATTGGTTGATCCAATTCTCATTGACCAGACATCTGTCAAACCTACTTTTCCTTATGCGCTCATCTCCTCTTGTAGAATACCAGGTGAAGAAGTTCCCAAAATTAGTAGGCTCAATACAACCCATATCTCTGATGCAGTCGTTAAAGTCAATCATATCCTGAGTGATTTCATATTCTAGGCTACGATCAATTTCATTTCTTGTTGAATTATAGTCACCAAGGACAGCCCAAGATTTATCACTCCCAATCTAGTTCTTAAGGAAATTCCAGAGCAGTCTTTTATCAGTGCTTGAGTTACTACCGTACACAATAGCAAGATGGAACACAATTCCGGTGATTCTGTCTTTGACCTCAACCATGATTGTTTGATCATTAGAAAAGAGAGCCTAGAAATTTCATAACATCATGTACATAATCAATTCCTTGAGAGGTCCTAGGTTTGAGCCCGTCAGGCGGCAAGTTATGCTCCCGGTTAAATGGTTAAGTGTGTTTACGGACTATGATGTACTTAACCCCCTTGTGACCACATTTTTATTTTTCCAAAATATCCTTCCAACTTAGGTGAAAACTGAATGTCTTTCAACCCAAATATCGTAGATAATAACTCGAAATGTGTACTTTAAACTAAGAATAAATGAATCCTGATTTCGTGATAAGGGAGACTATATGATGATTATGAGTTGTTATGATTAAGTTTCTCAAATCTGGCATACTTAAAACAATCTACAAAAATACAAGAAAATAAGAACATAGTAAAGATAGATTTATAGTGTTTCACCCAAAAGAGCTACATCTAATTCAGTCAACACCTCATTTCACTTTGAAGAAGAAGGAATATAGAGTTTTGCCTCACACTTTATCTCTCTAACTTATATATATATTTTTGTAAAACCCTTAATAATAACATATTTATAGGGTAAACATAATAAAACCTAAATAACTATTAGTCAGACCCAAGTCCAAGTCCAAGCTAAAACACAAACCCAATAAACTTTAATTTACTTATGTAGAGTTTATTATAAGTGTAAGCTCCACAACTCAGCAATCTCATACTTGGTGACTAACTTCATCTTCTCTCAATCGGTAATGGCTCTCCATCCGGTGTCTTAACGAAAAAATTCAACTAAAGTTTTGCACAACTTTAGTGTTTTGTATGTCGCAACTTTCGTCAACATATCAGCTGAATTCTCACTTCCGAAAATCTTCTCAAGAGTTAACACTCCATCTTTTAAGTTGATCGGATGAAATGATAATGAACATCTATATGTTTTGTCCTTCCATTATAAACCAGATTTTTTTTCCAAATAAATGACACTTCGACTCTCGCATCGCAATACACTTCCCTCGTAATATTGACCAAATTCTCTTAAAAAGGTTATAACCACATCATCTTTTTAGTAGACTATGTCACACCAACATACTATGCCTTACAACTAGAAAGAGCAGCAGTCTTTTACAATTTTGAAACTCAACTTATTGTAGTATCTCCCAGAGTATATATGTACCATATTGTGCTCTTCCTACTGTCAACATCACCACCATTGTTCAACATATCATTTTAAACTCATATTAGACTTTCGAAAATATAAAGCAATGCTTCCTCTTAAGTATCGTAGTATTTACTTTATTGCTTCTCAATTATGTCTATATAGGTTGCTCATGAATTTGCTAACAACTCTCATTATATGTGCTATGTCTGGTCATGTTCAAACTATCATATACATAATACAACCAATGACAGAGGCATACAGAACTGTGACCATATAATTTTTCTCATTTTTTGTTAAAGAGGATTGATCTTTTGATAGCCTAAACCCCAAATCACCTTGAAGAAAAGTAATTTTGACATTCATTTGTTGAAGATGAAGATCTTCTTTCACAACCAAACTCAAAATAGTTCTGATTGTCATTAATTTGACCACTAGAGAGAATATCTCGTTATTGTCAATACCTTCACTCAGTTTAAATCCTTTCAAAACTAATATTGCCTTGTACCTCATGGTTTTATCATGTTTTTCTTTAAATAAAGATCTATTTGTTGTGAAGTGTTTTCTTTCCCTTTTTGGTAGCTTAGTGAGCTTTCAAGTCTGATTCGACATTAGAGAGTCTATCTCATCTTTCATCGCAGACTCCCACTTAACTGATTCATCTAATTGTATTGTTTCCTTGTAAATTTCAGGTTCGCCTCTATTTGTCAACAAAATGTAGTTAGAGATGGGGATCACCTCTCAATTTATTTTTGATTTCTTGACGATCTTCTTAACTGTATAACCGGTGTTTCCTAATTTGCTTCTAAGGCCACATTCTCAATAATTTCATCTTCAACAACACATTGATCTTTTTTTACACTCGATATATATTCATCTAAAAAATCTTTCAAATCTATAATTTAGAATCAACATTTGACTTCCCAACACAATCTTTATAGAGAACTTGTTCAATAAAAATAACGTTCCTACTACGGATGATCTTTTGATTTTTATTATCCCAGAAACGATAACCAAACTCAATATCACCATAACCATTGAAAAACATTTATTAGACTTTGGATCAGTCTTATTTATATCACATTCATTAATATGCACATATGATAAACAACCAAACACTTTCAAATAAGACATGTTAACATTTTAATTGCTCCAAACTTTTGAATTTCTGAATTTAAGAGGTATAGAGAGTCCTCTATTTATCAAGTAGGAATCATTGTTGATAGCTTCCTCCTATAAGGTTTTAGGTAGCTCAACATGCAATCGCACGCTTCTAGCACACTGGTCAATGTTCAATTCATTTGTTTAGCTATTCCATTCTTTTGAGGCATTTAAGGAGTTTTCACCATAGTAATCCCATTCACATCATACAACTCTCAGAAATCTGAATTGATGTACTTTCTCCGTTGTTGAATCTTAAGCACTTAACCTTCTAACTTGTTTCATTTTCAACCAAAGAATTCAACTCCTTAAAAACAAAAAATACATCAAATTTGTTTTGCATAAAGTAAACTCATACTTTTCTTATCAAAACATCTATAAATGTCACGTAGTACTATGATCTGCCAATAGAAGAAACAAATGTAGGTTTCTAGACATCATTGTGTACCAACTTTATCCATTCTTTCTTGAGCTTCTTCACAATCTTTAAGAAACTCACATGTTTCTATTTTCTAAGAATGCAATTTTCGCATAACTCGTGTTCAACATACTTCAATTCTGAAATCTGACTAATCTTTAAAATAATTTTCATCATTTTTTCGCTCATATGGCCTATACAATGCCATAATTCACTATTCTTCGAGTCATCAACTACATTAACAATTATTTCTCTACATAATAAAGTCGTGTATAATATTCTAGTTTGTGACCTTGAACAACAATTACCATCATATCTCCTCGGTATTTTGTAGTTCCTCTTCAAATGATCTTGTTTACCACAATTACAATAATCAAATGTCTGCCCATATTTGAACCGGCTCCTCCTGTTTCTCGACATAGATCTACTCTTACCTTATTTGAAATTTCTATAATTACTTATTCCCCTATTCTCAACATTCAGAGTAGGACCTTTGAACATTTCACAATAATCAATTTTACGAAACTCTTCAGAAAGAATTCGATATCTTACTTCAATAAATTTTAATTTTGAATTTTCAACAAAGTTTTTAATTTATGCCCTCATTGGTTTCAACTATTTGGAAGAGATGCTAACAAAATTAGGGAACTAACTTCGTCCCTAAAATCAATCTCAATAGATAACAATGATTCACAATTGTATTAAATTTATTTTAATGAGTAATGATAGAATTATTATCAACCATTCTTAAATTGAAGACTCTTTTCATTAAATTTACCTTATTATTAGTAGATGGTTTCTCATACATATCTAAGAGTGATTTCATTAAACTCATGGTGGTCTTCTCATGTGCTACGTTGTGAGCAACAGTCTTGGCTATGTCAATCGGACAACTCCCAAAACATGTCCATCAAGGAGTTTCCATTAGGCTTCATCCATCTTCTCTAGTTTCTCACTCAAAAAAACATGAAGTTTCTTTCCATATAGATAATCTTTAATATGTATCCTCTAGAATGAATAATCTACTCCATTAAATTTTCCAATGTCATGTCCTAGATTGTTCTCGTCTACCATCATTTTAAATGCTCCGACCTAGCCTAACAACTATGATACTAGTTGTTAGGATCCGGTTGCCCAAATTTGATCTTCTTGAAATGATATACAAAAACGCAAGAAAATAAGAACACAGAAGACATAAATTTATAGTGGTTCACTTAAAAAGCCATGTCCAATTCAACCGCCACCTAATTTCACTATGAAGAAGAATAATAAATACATATTTTTGCCTCACACTTTATCTCTCTAGAATTTTGTTGATGAGAAATGTATTCATACTTTCTAAATAAATTGAGTATAATAGATGAACAAAATATAATGAAATTAAAGCGACAATGCAAGAAAAATTTTAGCGTGAAAAACGTCTATAAATCGAGAGTAAAATCCATGAGACTTATATAGGCCACATAACAATCCACTATCATTAACAAAGTTACAAGCAAGAGTTCACTCTAGATATAACCAAACTAAAGTATAATCAATTGCATCAAGAGCACTCAACAATCTTGACAAATAACAACAACAAAAAAAAGAGCAAGATCAATCAACCATACTAATTTTTCCACTCTGGTTTTCTGTTGGACTTACTTAGAAGCTTCATAATACAGATCTTCAAAGTTCAGAACATAGTTCCAAAAGTAACTAACAAGTTTTCAACGTATAAAGTCGGTCAAACGGTATAAACTTCAACAAATGAAAATCTTCTCAAACTGCTATCTAAACTTTGAATATGTTATATGTTCTCTCTTCTCTTTATATTTTTCTTATTGTTCAGAAAACCCAGATAACCTATATCAAAATAATATCTATTCACATTGTATAATATGGACCTAAATAAAGTCCACGTCAAGTTGGGTCTCTCCAACTATGAGGTCAAAACCCAACAAATTCCCCTAACTGACTAGTTGAAAGGCAATGTCAACCCGACAACCGAGCAACATAACTCAAACTTATTTCGTGACAACATCTTAGTAATCATATTTGATCCATTATCATATTTTCTTTGCAAAAAACCTTTTACAACCAACCAAGCCTTATATATAGGTTGTGAAGTATGCTCATCTTATTTTAGCCAATAAAACAATCGATTTTTTCAAAGCTTTCTTGCCTTAGGAAACTTTGTTAGCTCAAAAGTGGTATTCACACGAAGATATTTCATCTCATCTTCCATGTAATCCATCAATTCCTTTTTATTTTCACTTTACAATGCTTCTTAAAGCTTTCGGATTCTTCACCATTAGTGAAAAATACATACCCTCTAGTGGACCATCTTGGATTGTTATAAGAAATGGACTCACCAATATTTTCATTATCTTTCTTGTTATCATTTTAAGCATTAGATTCACTAGTAGAGTCAACATCAACGAATTATTAGAATTTAAAGGATTTCCAGAATGTAAATCCATACATTGATTTTCAGTTCAATCCTTGTTGTTACTTATCAAATTATGAGCAACTAGAATTGAATTCATTTCAACCTTATCCTCATTTACTTGAGTGGTAACAACCTCGTCCACCTTGTCGATATCTTCATGGGTATAATCTTCCATAAATATAGTATCGCAAATACGAATAAGCTTCTTGTTAATTGGATCAATGAACCGATATCCAAACTCATCTAGTCCATAATCGACAAACACACACTTTTTGGTCTTGTCTTCCAAGTTTGACTTTTCATCTTTGAGAATATGCACGTAGGCCATACACTCAAATACTCAAAGATAATCACAAAAGACATTTTTACCAATCCAAACATGGTTCGGCACATCAAAGTTCAAGGAACACAAGGTTTGAATTTTAACACATGTACCATTGTACTCATTGCTTCACCAAAAAAGTATTTTGGCAACTTTTATTGTGAAAGCACACATCTCACCCTTTTTACTAGTGTCTAATTCATTCTTTTAGTCAACCCATTTAACTACGGTATATTTAGAGGAAATTTTTTGGGACGAATACTCTATTATCGACAATACTCAACAAAAGGCCTAATGTACTCTCCCCGTTATTTGTTTCAAATACACTTCACATTTTTTTTCAGTTTCCTTCTCAGTTAAGGCTTGAAACACTTTGAATATGTATAGAACTTTATCTTTTGTATTCAATTTATAAGATCAATCTTTTCGAGAATAGTCATCAATAAATGTTACAAAGTAGTATGCACCACCAAGTGATATTGACTTCATTGACCCACATAAATCAGAAGGCACCAAGTCTAGTAATTTTGACTTTCTTTTCGATTCATATGATCTAAATGACACTCATCTTTGTTTCTAGCCAAAAAATCTAGACATCTCTTCAAGTGCACATTTGTTAGCCCACATAGCACATTCTTCTTAGCCAACATAGATAAGCCTTTCTCGCTAATATGAGTCAAACGTTTGTGCCACAACTCAGAATAATAATTAGTTTCACAAGTGTTAATGTAACGTTTAGATATTCAAAATGAACAATATATAAATTCTAAAGTCTCTCTTGCCTTTAGAAATAACCATTGATCCCTTTTTAAGCTTCATTCACCACTCGAAAAAGAATTACAGAAGTCTTTATTATCCAATATTTCAACTGATAAACGATTGAAACAAATGTTAGGAATATGTTTCACCCCTTTTAGAACAAGAATAGTGTCATTGACCATATCAACACAGACATTACCAATTCCAATCACTTTAGCTTGACCAATATTGCCTATACGAGCAATAACAAAATCACCAGCATAATATGTGGAGAAAAATCTCGTTGTGATGTAGAATGAGTTGAAGAACCACTATATATAATTCAGTTCATCTCATCACAAGACAAATTAACATTCTCAACATCATTATAATAAACAATAAGGAAATTATCAACAATAACAACATCATCATGATTTTTACATTCTTTGTAATTAGAAGTAGTGGTTGTATTCTGTTTTTTATCCTTCTTCAATTATAAACATTTTTTCTTGATATAGCCCTTCAATCCACAATGATGACACTCAATATTTTCCCACTTATTAGTAGCCCCATGAGATTTGTTACGATTACTTACATCTCGCCATTACTTCCCTCCCTAGATTTTGTAACCAAGACCTCAGATTGTAAAGAACAATTTTGTGTCTTTCATCTCATTTCTTCATTCAACACAGTGTTTTTTACTAAATTCATTGATAGAACACATTTGAAGAAGAATTGAACAAAGTTGTCCTAAAAGCCTCCCATGAGTTAGACAGAGTACAAAGTAAACATAAGCCCTTTATCACATCATCAATGCTAAGTTTCATTGCTTTGAATTGATTAATAATTCCCACAAAAGTATTCAATTGGTTAGTCATAGGAGAACCAACTTGATACTTTAAGAACATCAATTGTTTTTATCAAAAAACACTTGTTATTACCAGTCTTTCTCTCACACAATTCTTCAAATTTAGTCCATAGAGTACGAGCATAAATAATATAAATCACGTGATTTATAATATTGTCATCAACCCTTTGAAGAATATAACCACATACTTGTCTTTGCAAAAATTTCCAATCATCCATACTTTTTTTTACAGACTTAGTTGAAGAGAACACTAACAAATGAAAAATTTTCAAATACAACAAATCTTTCATTTTAGCCTTCCAGATATTATAATTAGAGCCATTCAAAATCACATTTTGAATGTGTTAATCTCCATCCTTATACTCAAATAAAAAACAAGGCTCTCATATTACTTTGATGGGAAAATATATTCTTCAAAACATAACATTTTTCCAATAAATTGAATAAGAGATGAGCAAAGCAAAATAAAATTAATACAACAATGCAAGTCAAGTTTTAACATGAAAAATCTCTATAAATCGAGAGTAAAATCCACGAGCCTGTATAGGTCACTTAACAATCCATTATCATCAACAAATTATAAGTAAAGGTTCATTCTAGATATAACCAAACTAGAGTCTAATCAATTGCATCAAGATCACAACAATCTTAGTAAATCCAAACATAAACCCAATAAACTCTAATTAATTTTTATATAATGTAGACTCCACCACTCAACAATTAAAAAGAAGACGATAATAAGAGGAGACAAAGGTGATGAAATCAGATTCAAATGTATAACATATTACTTATTTATTGTCATTACTGAATACCCATATTTTGAATAGATGCGGTACTTTCTGGAAAAGTAAAAAAAATAGAGATACATTAGAGATTTTATTTAAGTGATAAATTAGTGATATGTATATGCGTGGGATCAACACTTATTATTTAGTTGTTTTTTTTATCATTCTTTGTACGAAATTTACCTTCTATAACACGATATCATATTTAAATTAAAATACTTTCTTTAACAAAAATTAAAGATAAAACATTTGATCTTTTATATAGAATTTTCTTTGCTAGTTTAACTATATAGTAAATTTGTTTTAAGATTTTAAGCCACTTAAAAAGGGTTAGGCGAAATGAGGTTAGGGCCTTTGCAACCGCTTACAAGGTTGAAATCGTAAATGTATGTGGCAGGGAAGTGGAATGTCGCGAAGTGAAGAAATAATTCTATTTTTTTAATCTAAATATTGTTTCATTTACACAAAAGTGTTACATCAAGTAAGAAGAAATACGTTTAATCTATTTAAAACAAAGTCTAAATAATGATAATGCGAGTTACACATGACACAATACAAAATTCGAATTTTATTTATTAAAAACAATAAAAAAAATCGAGACTCAAAGTAACACTTATCATTTTGTTATTTGCTAGCAAATATAGTTTGATGTTTGCATCTATTTTTTTACAAAAAAAAATATTCTCAAAAGACAAAATGTTCCAAAATATGATTTTTTAACATGTAAAACAAGTGAAATCATGTTAGCCAAAATATGAATTATTGATGCTTCCTGCGGTCTATAATTTGCATGTAGTAGTGGTGTTTTTGGTACAATTAGAATCCCACATCAGAAGATGATGGGAGTGAAAAAAGTTTCTTAGTATATAAGAAAAACTATATTCACAATTAGAATAAATTTCACATCGGAAGATAATGGGAGTTGGGTAAGTTTCTTAGTGTATAAAAGAAACTCTCTCCTCTTTGGTTTATGGCACTCAATACTTGTATCTCTTATTCCTTATTAATAATTGATAACCTTAGTGCTCGGAGACGTAGACAACATTTTGGCCGGTCTCCGTTATTAAATTATGTTAGTGTTCTTTCGTTTGTTTTCTTCTTTTGTGTTTCTGTCAGGGTTTTTCCCAACAAGTGGTATCAGAGTCGAAGGTTCATCCTTGGCATGATGGAGTCTTCAAAAGGGGTGTCAACTCCTTCGTCATTCTGGACGAGGACACCGATGTCGAATTTGAAGTTTGCGGTGGAAATCTTTGATGTAACTGGGCATTTCGGCATGTAGCAAAATGAGGCTCTAGATTATCTTTTTCAGCAGGTCTAGATGTTGCTATTGAGGTCGGAAAGACAGATGGTATAGAAGAAAAAGAGTGGCGTATCATGAATCGATTGGCATGTGGAACAATTTGATCATGCTTTTCTAGAGAGCAGAAGAATGCTGTGAAGAACGAAACTTCTGCACAGAAATTGTGGCAAGCATTGGAGGACAAATTTCTGAAGAAGAGTGGTCAAAATAAGCTCCTTATGAAGAAGCGGTTGTTCCAGTTTGACTACCAATCAGGTACTACTATGAATGAACATATTAGTAAGTTTAATGAATTAATAGCAGATCTGTTTGTTATAACGGATGCAAGAACAATGATAAAAATAATAGTAAAAAAGACAGAATGAAAACGACACCCGATTTAACGTGGTATCCAGCAAAATTGCTGACTAATCCACGGGCAGAGCCACTGAAAAATATTTCACTATAATTGTTAACACGAATTACAGATACTCAGAATAGTTCAAGAGAAAACTAACACCCAAGCCCCTTTATTTATAGGGCCAGGTCAATTACATTTTCCTTTTTACTTCCTATGTGGGACAAATACCCAAAAAGAATATTCTAGGCAAAAAAAAAGCCCAACAAATCTCCACCTTGACTTGAATATTTTCCCAGATAGCCAGATGCACCAGATGTACTTTAAATACCAGATGTGCCAGATGCATTACACTGAATGCCCAGATAAACATAACAGATGCATTACACTAAATGCCCAGATAAACAAAACAGATGCATTACACTGAATGCCCAGATAAATAAAACAGATGCATTACACTGAATGCCCAGATGTGACCTGCTCTACCTCAGGCCTTGCCCCTTTAAGGACAATCAACAGCTTCTAACATTGAGCAAGTTCAAACAGTGTTGAAACTTGCTCTGCGGAACCGGCTTGGTAAACATATCAGCTGGATTGTCTGTAGTCCCCACTTTGTTTACCTTGATCCTCTTCTCACTTCTCAGAAAATGGTACCTCAAATCAATGTGTTTTGTTCTTTCATGGTGAACTTGATCCTTGGTTAAGCATATTGCACTAAAACTGTCAGAGTACACTGAAGTCTGATCGTGGTGTAGACCCAAGTCACTAACCAATCCTTTCAACCAGATTCCCTCCTTAGCAGCTTCTGTCAAGGCCATATATTCTTCCTCTGTAGTAGACAAGGTTACTGTTGGCTGCAGAGTAGCCTTCCAACTCACAACAGAACCACCAAGCGTGAATACATAACCGGTCATCGATCTTCTACTGTCTACATCTCCAGCATAGTCAGAATTTGAGTAACCAGATACTAGACACTAACTATCACCACTATAACTGAGACCAATATCAGATGTACCCCTGAGGTAGCGGAAAATCCTCTTCACTACTTGCCAGTGTTCCTTACCAGGGTCTCCCATGAACCTACTGACAACACTAACAGCATGTGCAAGATCCGGTCTAGTGCAGACCATAGCATACATCAAGTTTCCCACTGCACTAGCATAAGGAACATGTGACATGTATTCCTTTTCCTGAGATGATTTAGGTGCAAATACTACAAACAAATGTGCATTTGAAGCACTAGGAGTATCAATGGGCTTAGCAGTAGCCATTCCAAACCTTGATCGAACTTTCTGAATATACCCCTTCTGTGACAAGAATAACTTCTTATGACTTCTATCTCTGTAGATCTCCATTCCCAGAATTTTCTTAGTAGCACCTAAATCCTTCATTTCGAATTCTATACTGAGTAGTCCCTTCAACTTTTGAATGTCAGACTTCTTCTCAGCAGCTAGCAACATATCATCTACATACAATACCAAATATATGAAGGAACCATCTTTGATCTTGTTATAGTAGACACAATTGTCATACGGACTCCTTGAATAGCCAATCTTAAACATGTAGCTATCGAACCGCTTATACCACTGCCTCGGGGACTGTTTCAGTCCATATAAGGACTTCTTCAACTTGCAAACATATTCCTCTTTTCTAGGTTCCTGAAAACCATCTGGCTGAGTCATGTATATCTCTTCTTCCAACTTTCCATGTAAGAAAGTTGTCTTCACGTCTAGTTGTTCGAGTTCCATGTCCTGATGTGCAACTATAGCAAGTAGCACCCTGATGGAAGTATGTCTGACTACTGGTGAGAATTTCTCATTATAGTTCACTCCCTCTTTCTGACTGAACCCTCTAGCAACTAATCTGGCTTTATACTTGACCCCCTCAGCTGGTGACAACCCTTCCTTCTTCTTGAACAACCATTTACAAGTGACAACCTTTCTCCCTGGTAGTATTCTAGCTAATTCCCAAGTCTGATTCTTTTGAAGTGACGCCATCTCATCTCCCATGGCAGCAAGCCATTTGACACACTTAGTACCCATAACAACTTCCTTGTAGGTGGATGGCTCATGAGGATCCACTTCCTCTGCAACCTGTAAAGCATAGGCAACCATGTCCTCATAGCCATACATTGAAGAAGGTACACCAAAATTAGCTCTTCTAGGGCGATTAAGAGCTAGATTTTGATGTTCTACAGATGATGATGGAGCAACTGGAAAATCTACCGCTGAAAGTGATTGAGAAAAACTCTCATCTGCTTCACAACTAGCCTCAGTCATTTCCTGCTTCACCTGTTTCTCCACACCATCCATCTGCTCATAGGTTGAAAATCATTTCCTCCTAGGACAAATATGGTAAGATGCTCCAGAATCCAGAACCCACACATCAGTGTAATGTGTGTGACCATCAGCAACTAAGGCAATATCCTCTTCGGAATTTGTACCATCTTTAGCAACTGCAACAGTACCTGGTGCCTTCTCATGTTGACTTTGTCTCTTCTTTGGACATTCATTCTTCCAATGTCCATTTTCCTTATAGTAATTGCACACATCTGTTGGTTTCGAACCCCTACTGACTGGTTTCTTGGGGAACTTCTTTTTTCCCGGTTTACCATATCCCTGATGGTTATTTGCAATTAGCCCAACAGCCTGACTATCCGAAACAATGCCACTACAGCTATGTCGCAGTTCTCTACTGTGAAGGGCAGATCTGACTTCTTCTAAAGCCAATGAATCTTTACCTTTAATGAAAGACTCCCTAAAGTTTTCATATGATATTGGTAAAGAAACTAACAGAATCAAGGCAGCATCCTCATCATCTATCTTAATATGAATATTACGCAGATCAAATAATATTGCATTTAATTGATCTAGATGGTCTCTAAGAGGTGTACCTTCTTGCATACACAGACTGAACAGACGTTGCTTCAAAAGCAACTTGTTGGTTAAGCTCTTCTTCATGTATAAAGTCTCCAGCTTAGACCACAAACTAGCAGCGGTTTCCTCCTCAGCCACCTCAGTAATGATATCGTCTGCAAAAGCCAAGAGCAATGTTGAGTGTGCCTTTTCTTCCAAAGACTTCATATCAGCGGGTGGTGGGACAGGTGCAGGCTTCATCAAGGGAGCCCAGGTCGTGTTGTTTCAACAATGCCCGTACCTTGATCTGCCACAGACTAAAACTATTCCTCCCAGTAAACTTGTCGGCTTTCAAACTTTTACATCCAACCATCGTTCTTGCCTGAGCAGATCTGAACAACCCTGCTCTGATACCAGTTTATTATAACGGATGCAAGAACAATGATAAAAATAATAGTAAAAGACAGAATGAAAACGACACCCAATTTAACGTGGTATCTAGCAAAATTGCTGACTAATCCACAGGCAGAGCCAGTGAAAAATATTTCACTATAATGGTTAACACGGATTACAGATACTCAGAATAGTTCAAGAGAAAACTAACACCCAAGCTCCTTTATTTATAGGGCCGTGTCAATTACATTTCCCTTTTTACTTCCTATGTGGGACAAATACCCAAAAAGAATATTCTAGGCAAAAAAAAGCCCAACACTGTTAAACATTGATGTTAAGTTTGAGGATAAAGATCTTTCTTTGATGTTGATATCGTCCATTTCTGATGAATTTGAACAATTAGAAACAACGCTACTTTATGGGAAGGGAAATGTTTCTTTTGATGCTGAAAGTTCTACTTTATATAGTCATGAATTGAGAAAGCAGGACAAAAGGAAAAACAAAATAGGTACAACAGAGAAGCATTGGTGGTCAGGGGCCGTTAGCAAAGCAAATCAAAAGGGAAAGGAAGAAGATCTGAAAGTAGAGTTGCTAAAGATGAATGTGTTTTCTATCGTGAGAAAGGACATTGGAAGATTAACTGCCCAAAGTTGAAGAAGAAAGAGAAAGATTTTGAAGATGAAAATATTGCAGAAAACAAAGGTGATGCAGATTCAGAATACTTTTTATCGATATCACACACAACATCATATCCTGAAGTGTGGATATTGGACTCAACTTACACTTATCATACGACACCAGTTCGAAAGTGGTTCTTTGACTTTAAAGAGCTAGATGGTGGAGTTGTTTACATGGAAGATGCTGGTACATGTAAAATAAAAGGGATATGTTTAATCAAGCTGAGAAATGATGACGGATCCACCAGAGTTATCAGAGATGTTCAGTACATACCGAATATGAAAAAGAATCTCATTTCTTTGGGGGCCTTGGAGTTAGAAGGTCTACATGTGAAAATGGAAAATGAAATTCTTAAGGTAATCTCTAGAGCGCTAGTGATGTTGAAAGCTATCAGGAAAAATAATAATTTGTATTACTATCAAGGTAGTACAGTTAATGGGACAACAAGTGTATCAACTTCCAAGAGCAGTAATGAATTAGAGGCAACAAAGTTATGGCATATGCAATTGGGGAATGCTGGTGAAAGTTACAAAAGTTTGTAAATTAGATTTTTGTGAACATTGTATTCTGGGAAAACAAAGGCGAGCAAAATTTAGCACTGATATCCATAACACCAAGGGTATTTTGGACTATGTGCACTCAGATGTCTGAGGACCTACTAAGACCCCATCTCTTGGAGGTAGACATTATTTTGTTACTTTTGTTGATAACTTTTCTAGAAGAGTATGAGTGTTTATATGAAGAATAAAGTTGAAGTGTTTGAGATTTTTCTTAAATGGAAAACTCAAGTTGAAAACGAGATAGGAAGAAAGATCAAAGTTCTTCGGACTGATAACGGTGGAGAATACAAGAATGGTCCATTCCATAAGTTATATCAAGAGTGTGGCATAGTTCGACACTTCATAGTCAGAAAAACACCATAGCGAAATGGGGTATCGGAACGTATGAGTAGAACATTGGTGGAGAAAGTTCGATGTATGTTGTCTAATGCTGGGTTAGATAAGAAATTTTGTGCAGAATCTGTGTCATACGCTCAATATTTGGTAATCGCCTACCATCATCTACACTTGGTGGCAAGACTCCATTAGAAGTATGGTCTGGAAAACCTATAACTGATTAAGATTTTTTTCATATTTTTGGTTCTACTGCATATTATCATGTAGTTGAATTAAAGTTGGATCCACGAGGAAAGAATGCTCTTTTGTGGGATATGCTATGGGAGTTGAAGAATATCGCCTCCGGTGTTTGGATGCAAAGAAAACCATTATCAGTAGAGATGTTACTTTTGATGATTATTCAATATTGAATAAGGTAACACCAGACAAGATCGATTGTACTTCGCAACAGGTGGAGTTTAAGCATATAAAGATAAGCCCAACTATGAGTGACTCTCCAACGACAGACGAAGAGTTAAATGAGGAAGAGGTTCTAACCCAAGAACCTTCAGAACAACGTGAATCAATTGTTGTAAACAGGCCAAGACGAGTTACTCAAAAACCAGGTCGGTTTCTTGACATGGCGGCCTATGCACTTCTAGTCGTAGATGATGTTCCATCCACTTTTTCAGATGTCAGTCGAAGTACTGAAAATGGAAAAAGGAAAGGTGTTATGAAAGATGAGATGCAATCTCTTCAGAAGAATGAGACATGCAAGTTGACGCATCTACGAAAAGGGAAGAAGGCTATTGGTTGTAAATGGATATTTTCTAAGAAAGAAGGATTTCTCGAAAAAATTGATGTTCACTACAAGGAAAAATTGGTAGCTAAAGACTACGCTCAGAAGGAAGAAGTTGATTATAATGAGGTACTTTCTCATGTTGTTAAACACTTTTTCATTAGAATTTTGTTGGCCTTGATAGCATAGATGAATTTGGAGCTAGCTCAACCAGATGTGAAGACCGCAGTCCAACACGGTCATTTGAACGAGAAAATCTACATTTATCAACCAGATGGATTCAAAGTTGCTGATAAAGAAAATTGGGTTTGCAAGTTGAACAAGTTTATGATGGAGCACAAGTACACAAGAAGCAGATTCAATTCATGTGTGTATTTACGAAAATTGAAAGATGAGTCTTACATTTATCTACTCTTGTATGTTGATGATATGTTGATAGCATCAAAGAGCCAATATGAAATTGACAAATTGAAAGCTCAATTGGGTAAAGAGTTCGAGATTAAAGACATGGGAAAACCCAAATCTAAACACTGTTTAGATTTGGTAAATATATTCCGCGTTTGAGTTAGCGCTGAAAAGCGCCAATTGGAAGCACTGAAGAACTATTTTTTAATATTAAAGATTAGTATTTGAATATTGTGTTAAGGTGGAGATTTGTTGCTTTTGGCACAATTAAAATCCCACATCGGAAGATGATGGGAGTGAAAGAAGTTTCTTAGTATATAAGAGAAACTATATTCACAATTAGAATAAATTCCAAATCGGAAGATGAAGGGAGTTGGAAAGTTTCTTAGTGTATAAAAGAAACTCTCTCCTCTTTGGTTTATGACACCCAATATTTGTATCTCTTCTTCCTTATTAATTGATAGTCTTAGTGTTCGGAGACGTAGGCAACATTTTAGCCGAACTCCGTTATCAAATTCTGTTAATGTTCTTTCATTATTTTTTTTGTTTTTTTTTTTATGTCAGTTTTTTTTTTTCAAACAAGTAGTATCTCAATAATCCAAAGTGGTAGGTTTTCAAATAATTGAAACCTAATTCTTCTTTCATGTGTGTCAGGTTCTTCCGATATTAAGTTCTCGTTTGAATTGACCACTTCAAAAAAGCAAAGACCGATCATTGTAGGCTAAGATCAAAAAAGTTATTACTTGCTAATTTTTAAAAAATAATAATACTCTAGTGATTAGTACACTAAACTGTAAATACGTACCTTTTCCTTAACGAATTCTAATACAAATATTAAATCTTAAAAATTGACTAAAAGATAAATATATTATTGTATATGTAAACCCCATATCAAGAACTTGATCAGGATTTGAAAAAAAAAAATTATTTAATTTTTTTTTATAAATATCTTATTTAAATATTGATATAAATAAAATAATTTGATGAAATATATATAATTATATATTAACAAATTTAATAAAAAAAAATTATTTAAACTCCATCTACACATGAATTGAATATTGTATGACCATTACAAATAGTTTGTAGGGGCGGATTTATTAAGGGTTCAGCGCATCCATGAAAAAATAAATAAAATAAAATATAAAATAATTACTATAAAATTGAAACATGACTTTTCAATTTTCAATTTTTTTCAATTTATTATTTTTCTTTTTTAATTTTCAAAAAAATAACCAAACTCATATTTATTAACTCGTTTTATTTATAAATTTTTTTTTTCAAACTCATCCCAATTATAATTACTGTTCATGTTTGTAACAATAATTAAAAGTTAAAAGTGTAATTAATTAAATAAAACTAATTAAAGTGCACATAATATAATTATTAGTGTCGACATGAATTAGTTGAACCGGCCAGATATAAGGGCTAGTGATTTGGGATTTGCTAGGTTCACAATACGTCATTAAAGTCTAGTCCCAGTACGTGGTACATATTATATACATGCACCTGGAAAGAGATGTACCAACATTAACTGTTTTTTCTATTTATAAAGATTAGAATATCTTTTGAATACAAATAAAATTTCATTTTAAAAACATATAATAACATATACTTATTACATCATATAGAATGACATATTAACAATCCAAATAGAAGATAAAAAATGTGACATAAATTGTATTGTCTGTTATATCACGTAGCTAAAAAAACATGTCTAAACTTCTTCGTAAACATGGTGTGAAGTTTAACACATGTACCATTGTACTCAATGTTTCACTTTAGAAGTATTTTTACAATTTTGCTTGTGAAAGCACATATTTCACTATTTTCACTAGTGTCATATTCATTCTTTCAGCCAACCCATTTAATTACGATTTTTTGGAAGTGGTTTTTGGTGATAAATACTCTATTGTCGACAATACTCATCAAAAGACTCAATGTATTCTCCCCGTTACCTGTTCGTATACACTTCACTTTTTTCTAGTTTCCCTTTCAACTGAGGCTTGAAACACTTTGAATGTGACTAATACTTGATCTTCCGTCTTCAATGTATAAGTACAATCCTTTCGAGAATAGTCATCATTGAAGGTTACAAAGTAATACCACCATCAAGTGATATTGACTTCATTGACCCACATAAATCAGAATGCACCAAGTCTAGTAATTATGACTTTCTTTTCGATTCATATGATCTAAATGACACTCATATTTGTTTCCAACCAAACAATCTGGACATCTCTTCAAGTGCACATTTAAAACCCCACATAACAGATTTTTTTAGCCAACATAGTTAAGTCTTTCTCGCTAATATGAGTCAAACGTTTGTACCACAACTCAGAAGAAAAATTAGTTTCACAAGTGTTAATGTAACATTTAGATATTCAAGAATGAACAATATACAAATTTAAAAGTCTCTCTTGCCTTTAGAAACAACCATTGATCCCATTTTAAGCTTTCATTCACCACCCAAAAAAGAACTAAAGAAGTTTTCATTATTCAATCTTCCAACTGATAAAAGATTGAAACAAATTTCAAGAATATGATTAACCCATTTTTGAACAAGAATAGTGTCATTGGTCATCTTAACATAAATATTACCAATTCTAACCACTTTAGCTTGATGAGTATTGCCCATACGAGCAATACCAAAATCACGAACCTAATATGTTAAGAAAAAATATACTCATGATGTAGCATGAGTAAAAGCACCTCTATTTACAATCCAGTCCATTTCATCACAAGACAAATTAATATTCTCAACATCATTATAACAAACAATAAGAAAATTATCAAGAATAGCAACATCATCATGATTTTTACATTCTTTGTAATTGGAAGTAGTGGTTATATTCTGAATTTTCTTTTTTTTCTCATTCTTTAATTTAAAACAATTTTTCTTGATATGGCTTTTTAAAACACAATGATGACACTCAACATTTTCCCACTTATTAAAAGCTCCACGAGATTTATTAATCGCCATTACTTCTCCCGCTAGATTATGTGACCAAGACCTCGGATGGTAAAGAATAGTCTTGTGTCTTTTGTCTTATCTCTTTATTCAACACACTACTATTTACTAAATTAATCGAGAGAACACCATTTGGAGAAAAATTGAACAAAGTTATTCTAAAAGTCTTCCATGAGTTAGGGAGAGTACCAAGTAAACATAAGTCATGTATCTCGTTATCAAAACTGAGTTTCATTGCTTCTAATTGATTAATAATTCTCACAAAAGTATTCAAGTGGTCAGTCATCAGAGAACCAACTTGATACTTTTAGGACATCATTTTTTTTATGAAAAACAACTTGTTATTACCAGTCTTTCCTCATATAATTCATCAAGTTTACACAATAATTTTGACAAATAACAACAAAAATAAGAAAGAGTACGATCAACCAACCATATCAATTCTGCAATTCTGGTTTTCTGTTGTACTAACTTAGAAGCCTTAGAATATATATTTTCACCGTTCAGAACGTAATTTTAGAAATAACCAATAAGTTGTCAACTTTTAAAGTCAATCAAACAGTGCAAACTCTAACAAACGGAAATCTTCTCCAACTGCTACACAAACCCTAGATATATATGTTCTCTATTCACTCTTTATTTTTCTTATTGTTCACAAAACTCAGATAACCTAGTTAAAAAATAATGTCCTTTTACATTATATAATGTGTGCCTAAATAAAGCCTATACCAAGTTGGGTATCTCTCACTAGGACAACAAAACTCAACATATGTCTTTTTTTGTAAAACTCTTCATAATAACATATTTATAGGATAAAAATTCAGGTAACAAACTTAAATAACTCTTAATTATACTCAAACTCAAATACAAACCCAATAAACTCTAATTAAATTATATATAATTTATTATAAGCGTAGAATCCATAACTCAACAATTATATGAAATATGATAATAAGAGGCGATAATAGTGATGAAACCAGATTCAAATGCATAACATATTACTTATTTATTGTTACTCCTGAATACCCATATTTTAAATAGATGCGGTACTTTTTGGAATAGTAACAAAATTGAAATACATTAGAGATTTTATTTAAGTTATAAATTAGTGAATTTAATTAACATCTTTATATTTCTAATAAGAATCGAATATAAAATATTTGATTTTTATGTAGAATTTTCTTTGCTAGTTTAACTATACTAGTGGATTTGTTTGAGTGTTCAGGTAAGATTTTTTTGTCACTTCAAGCAGGTTGAACAAAATGAGATTAGGTCCTTTGCAACAACTTGTAGGGTCGAAATCGTAAATGTATGTGTTGGGAAGAGAAAAGTCAGGAAGTGAAAACGATTATTTTAATCTAAATATCATTTAATTTAAAAAAACAATATTACATCAAGTAAGAAGACATGCGTTTAATCTATTTAAAAGAAAGTCTCTAAAAGATAATAACTCTCATGATACAATACAAAATTCGAATTTTATTTAATAAATACAATTAAAATATCCAATACTCAAAGTAACCCTTAGCATTTTGTTATTTTCTAGCAAATATAGTTTGATGTTGGCATCTACTTTTTTTAACTAAAATTATTTTCTCAAAAGACAAAATATTCCAAAATATGATTTTTTTTAACATGTAAAACAAGTGAAATCATGTTTGCCAAAATATGAAATTTATTGATGCTTCTAGAAGGTCTATTTGCATGTAGTAGTATCTCAATAATCTAAATTGGTTCGTTTTCAAATAATTGAAACCTAATTCTTCTTTCCAATGTGTCAGGTTCTTCCGAGATTAAGTTCTCGTTTGAATTGACCACTTCAAAATCTTGATCGATGGTTCTCTAAAAGCAGGGACCGGTCAAGTCAAAAAAAAAGTTATTACCTACCAAACCAAACTAGTCTATGATTAGTGTTTAATTAAAAAAAGTAATTAAAGTGAACATAGTATAATTATTAGTGTCGACATGAATTAGTTGAACCGGCCAGATATATGGGCTAGTGATTTGCGATTTGCTAGCTTCACAATACGTCATTAAATTAAGTTTAGTCCAAGTACGTGGTACATGTTATATACATGCACCTGGAAAAAGATATACCAACATTAACCGTTTTTTTCTATTTATAAAGATTCGAATATCTTTGACCACAAATAAAATTTTCATTTTTTGACAAATATGATATCCATTATGTAAATGATTGAATGCATAATAACATATATACTTATTACATCTAATAGGATGACATATTAACAATCCAAATAAATGACACAAAATGTGTTTGGTCTTGTTTGAGAACGCTGGGTTCTGTTCGATGCAACTAATTTTCGCGGGTTAAGCACATATCCCGCAAACAAACTTAATCATTTTACTAGACGCAATACCTGTTACTTGACAAACTCGAACCCAAAACTTTAAGAAGACTGGGTGATATCTACGTTTTGTTGTTGTTAGGCTTGAAGAGGGGATTACATACCACAAATATTTATTACTTAAACAAAATTTAAGTGTTCATTACATTAATAGAAAGAAAACAACCCTTTAGAGAATATATATATATACCAACATAATTAAACTCATAGAAATATCCAACTTTTCATATAAATTTCAAACAAATGAAACAAATCTTCTTATCTTAATTTCCTCAAACTTTGGTCATTGAGCATTTTATCAGTTTCAATTCCCATTCATTAACATTTTTTTTGGGTGTACTAAACACTAACTACTTGAAAGGTAGAAAAAACATAGAAAGTTGAGTTCCACAGTGGCAAAAAGGGAAGCTATTTAATGGAAATATGACAATAATTAATAAGAAAACAATCTATAGTGGACTGCTTAATTTACTGTGCTCAATCAGTGTTCAAACCTCCACTAGATTGGATTCATTAACTATATCTACATGTATTAATTCATTAATACTAAATATTATATCTACATTAATTCATTTTTAAATTGATTTCTCTTGTGCAAAATAGGACCCATTTCATTACTTTGGAGATCTGATTCATCAAAGGCAGATAGGCCACCTTGGAATGGACTGAGGAGTTCTTTTTTATATACTAATCATTTGAAAAAAATAAGAATTTTACAAGATATAATAAACTTTCTTATAATTTTTTTCCTTTCTAAATTTTTATCTATATTTATTTTGGATGAGGTTATTTTTTTGAAATAAATTAATTAGACAAATATTTTATAGGTTTAAATTCAAAACTCATATCAAAATCTAGTTCTAGAAAATATTCTAAATTGGTCTCATTTTATTTTAATTTTAGTTAAGCTTCTTTTTTTTAGAAAAATAAAATGTATTTATTCCCAAAGTTATTGAACTTTACTGTTTTTTTATTAATAAGTGATCAGAGTATTAAAAATTATAGTATTTATATATTTTATTACCTTTTAGCCTAAAACACAACAAAATACAAAGATATTTAATCATATATTTATATTTATAATTTCAAATTTTCAAAATTTTTATTGATATGCTTATCTTATATAAAGCTTGTATATAAAATGTATTAGTTCAATTTATACTAAGAACGTCTTAAGTCTTAAGTTGAATTGAGACGTTAATGTGTAGTTATACTAATTAAGGATGACAATGGGTACCCGTATACTCGATACCCGTAGGTACTCGATGGTCGGGTTCGGGTTCGAGTATTATAAATCGGGGTCGGGAATGGGGAGTAAAAATGATTACCCGATTGAGTTCGGGATCTAGGATGGAGAGTGTACAAAACCCAAACCCGATAATCGATACCCGAAATATTAATATTAAATATATATATATGTTAAAAATTAAAATGACTTTTCAAATTTGACATCAATACCATCGTTACAAATTTACATTAAATATATTAATTAATTAGTTATACCAACACTCAACCACTCACTCCACCACGTCATCGTTAATTTAATTTATATTCCCCATAACTCTTAATCTTCTATTTATTTAATAACAAAATATTTTTCATCTCTATTCACTTCTTATTTTGAAGATTAACATCTTCTATCTTTCTTTTGTTTCAACATTTTCTCTAATTTTTGTGAATTTCTCTCTAATTCTTGTTAAAGTTCATGTATGTATATTATTTAACTTCAACAATATAATTATATAAGTAAGTAATATTTTCATATGTGTTTTTAATATTTAGTATTTAGTATATTTAGAAAATAATAAATAAAAATTCATATTTTAATCGGGTAATGGGGTACCCGTCGGGTATCGTCGGTTATCGGGTACCCGACGAATCGGGAATGGAGATACAAATAGATATACCCTTCGAGTTCGGGGTCAGGGATGAGTAATAAAATAAAAATTAGGTTCGGGGATGAATACTTTACTAACGGCGGGTTGTCTTCCTAATACTAATCTCCAAAATTTAAAAAATAAAAAACTATATTTACACTTTATGTTTTTTTTAATAATTTGTATGTAGATATATATTATTAAAATAATATATTTTTATTATTTTAAAGTCTTTGTATATATATATTTTTAAATAATATGAATATTTATTTTATTAAGAATAATATTGTAAATAATTTTTATTATAATTAGATGCGTTAAATATTAAAGATAACCCACATGGCAATTCACATAGATGATTGAGAGAGATGATAAAGATAAAATAATTCTCCTAATGAATGAGACTAGACATTGACAATAATTTGAGATCCCATCCCATTAAAATATAAACAAAAGAATGTGACAAAAGTTACTACTTCATTGGTGATCCAACTTTATAGTATTTACTATATGAATCAATAATATTACAATAACATAATTTTCACACTTATTTTCAGGTTTACTAATTTTATTTTTTACAATTTTAACATATGAATCAGATAGAGACTTTTGATCTTTTACACCACATCAACTTCAAATATAAGACTGTTAATGAAATTCAAAATGAGTAATTTCATATAAAACTAAAAGAACCACATGAGTCATTCTAAAAAGTTACCTCAAATTCAAAAGTTCAAATAATGATCAGTATTTAGCTGAAAAATATGAAAAAGGAAAAAGCAGATGCTATCTGGCAATGTGTGCTGCCATGAAAGTGGAATAGCCCACATTTTATTTTGATTGGATAGCCCCATTAATATAGAAAAAAGCATTACCATGTTGGACAATTGGAGAAGGAACCATCAAAAAGATTAAGAACAAAACATTATCCAAATATTTTAATTTTACAAAACCCTTTTCTTAATTTTCATTATTTCTTTTTTTTTTTTTAGATCCAAAAGAATAAAATAAATGTCCCCACTTCTCATCACTTTGTCTATATATATATGCCCCTAGAAACAGCCCTTAGAAGAAATCTATCAACTTATAACAATAATAGTGAAGCTAACAACATGTCTCCATCCACTCTTCAATTGCAAGATTCCTTTCTCCAATTCCATTCAAGAAGGCTACTTCTTCACACCCCTCTCTACAATCCACCACCAGTTGCCACCATCGGTGCTATCGGAAACGAACAACAACCCGACTCGTATACAAGCCGAGGCAATAGTATCGATGCAAATGTTGTTATGGTCCTTGCAGTCCTTTTATGTGCCTTAATTTGTTCTTTGGCATTGAATTCCATTATAAAGTTTGTTTTGTGGTGTACCGGTTTGTTGCCCTCTAGAACTAATATCCTAATCAATTCTCGAACTACACTTCCCCAAATTGGAATCACCAAGAAGGCTTTGAAAGCATTCCCAACCATTAGTTACTCGCCCGAGGTTGTGAATCAATCTGGCTTAGACACGGAGTGCGCCATCTGCCTATCGGAGTTCACCACGGGCGAGCGAATCAGGATCTTGCCCAAATGCAACCACGGTTTCCATGTGAGGTGCATCGACAAGTGGCTCAATTCTCACCCATCGTGCCCGACTTGTCGTCACTGCTTGATAGATGTAAGCAAGAAGAAGATGATGGGTTGCAACCAAGTAGGGATGGTGGCTCCAGCACCATTACCCCCACCTTCGGAAACAATGATAATTCTATGCCCATTAGAACCGGAAGTTATGATAAGAAATTATAGAGGGATTTAGCTTTTTAGCTAAATAGTTATTAATTGTTGGCTTCAAATTGATTGTATATAGTTGATCATTCAGGGCTGGCATATTTATTTAATTAAGAGAAAATTAAGTGGGCTTCTTTTATATATGCAAGTTGTATAGATAAACAATTTCAATAAAAACACAACCTTTTGTCATTTTTTGAAGAAATAATTCCTCATCCCCACAATATTGCATAAACAAATAATCAAAAATTTTATGGGTTTAGAAACATCTGACCACTCGATCCCTGGTAAAGTGGACAAAACATCTTATTCATTAGAGTCAATATTATAATTTATGAATTTATTATCACTTATACATTTGTTCACTATTCTACCAATAGTTTGATTATGGAAATTGTAGCCTTTCTCACATGATTTTATTTTCAATCCCAAATATAATAATTAGATCAAATTAAGATTACTAATATGGATTACAACTGCAACCCGTTCTATTTCAATATTATTTTCATTACTATCTTCGTCCCATTTGGTTTAAAAAATCTCCACCGGAGATAATTTATATCTTATTTTTAAAAAATTAAAAATTATTTAGCTAAAATTATATAAAATAATGTTTTTATATAATATATAATAATATATTAAAAATTCATATTATTATAAAATAATAACATTTTTTTTATCAAATATGAAAAATAAATAAATATAATAATAATATTTTATACAATAGAAACTCTTTAAATTAATATTCGATAAATTAATAAATTCTTTAAAATAATAAATTTGTTCGGTCCCAACTTAGTTAGGTCAATGTAAAAAATTGAAAAACTCAATAAAATAGTAAAATAGTATTTTTTGAGAGATTCATTTTCGGTCCCAGAAAAATCATAAATTAATAATTCATAGAAACTGAAAACAAATATATTACACCCTGTTAAAATATGATTTAATAGTTGTCTAATTATAATTGTACTTCAAAAGTCATTAATAGACTAATTTAGTTATATAATTATATATATATATACAATTATACGTTGAATCGGTTAAAACTCTTTAAATTAATAATTATTAAGTTATCGATAAATTAATATTTATTAATTAATCGTTAAATTAATAACTCTCTAAATTAATAGATTTTTACAATCCCGACATTATTAATTTAAAGAGTTTATACTTTATTTAATTAAGTTTATTATTGTTCGGGACAGAATTATAATAAAAATGGGATGTGAACATAAATACCATTTTACCTCATTCTCGATTAACTACTAGTGAACCGAACCCACCCCAGAAAGGAGAAAATCATATCAGAAACTGCATAGTAGACCTTGTGAAGTATTGTGTCCACTCATTTTTAGATTTAAAAAAAAAATAGTGATAAAAATTGGACTAAATTGAATAAATAATATTGTCACACTATTTTTTTATGTCTTTATGAAAAAAAAACATAGCGTGGAAACGGACGATTTTGAAAAATCGTTTATTTCGAATTATTTATTTAGTTTTATAATGTTTTTTTGAAAATAATATAAAAAAATAGTGTAAAAACAGATTAATTTAAAAAATTTGTAATTGTAAACTTTATTCAACTATTTAAATCTACTCATTATCATCTTAATTAGTAGTAAAGTGTTTTCATTTCCTTATACTAATATCATATATTGTTCTCATTATAAAAATTATTATCATGAAATTTAATTTAGAAGAAAGACTATTTGTCAAAATGAAGTGTAATTAGGTGATTAGTTGGAGGATATGACCAAACTTTACGCGTTTTTATCCTTTTTTAATAAAAACTATATTTTTATAACATCAATAATATTGCATTTACTAAATTAGTGAAAAATCTCCTAATTTTAAATATAAATAATTGTACAAGATAAATCCATCTTGAAATATAAATTTTAGCTAATTTATAAATTTAATTGGAAAAAAATTGAAAGTGAATTTAAATAGGCTAGTTAAGAAACATCTAAATTTATATTAAAAAAATATAAGAGTTTGTCTACTTTATTAGTTGTCTTATTTTTATTTCTTTCTTTATTTATTTTATTTTGAATTAAAAAAACTAACATAACATTCAATGTCATTACTCTTAGCGTTAACCCAAAACGATTTAAGAGGTAATCATTTAAAAATAAATAAACAAACTTCAGATAATATATCAAGAAAAAATCTTTAGAAGAATTAAGCTTCAAACTAATTGGACATGTAATCTAATTGAAATACAACAAAATAAAAAATAAAATTACTTTAACTAAATATTTTTAAAAGAATTGTTCATTATTGATCCATATATTTTGTTGACTTTGAAATGACAAACTTTAGTTGACTTCACCATAAATTAGCACTGACTTGGTGCATATATAAGTGGAAAATCCACAATATATACCAATCTTGATACATTCCATCCTAAATAACTTTTGTATAATAAAAAAAATATGTTTATCAACAAACACAATCATCCACTAATTTATCATAAAATAATTTAAAAGTTTTTCTATTTATTTATTTATTTATTTATTATGTTTGTTGATTTTAAGTTAAAATAGTTTAAATATTTTGAATTTAATTTTCATTTAGACCATTTAATTAATTAAGAAAATTAACAATAACTAGCGAAATTTTTGTACATTTGTACGGTTAAAAACAAAATAACAATTTTATCATTGCCTACTTATCGACTCATTTTCGTCAATCAAACAACATATTTCTTATTGGTCAATCATCTCTTCTTTACAAAGTTTTATCAACTCACTTCGGTCAACCAACAATCTTATTTTTACCCACTTACCAACTCACTTTCGTTAGCCAACATATTTTATATTACATAATCATCTCTTCTTTACCGAGCTTTACCAACTCATTTCCGTCAACCAGTCAACATATATCTTGAATCTTTATTCTGCAGAATGAACACTTAATCATTACACCACTTAAGATTGTTGATTTCATTTTATAAATTTATGTATGACAATTATATATATATATATATATATATATATATATATATATATATATATAATAAATTATATAAACGAATTTAAAATATTATTAGTTTAATTATTTAAAACGTTGAAGTTATCTTATTAGAAATGTTATATTAGAAATGTCATACGTTAATTAATTTTGAAGTTGATTTTAAAATATAAAGTAGTATTAGCCTATTTGGTTAAAATGTTAAATTTATAGTGTAAGGTTACAAATTTAAAACTTGTGTATATCACATTTTTTATTTAATGTTTTAAGTTTATGGGTGGACGGGTTAACCCACGATCTGACCCAAGTATCCATTTACTTTCACATAAATATCCAAATTAATCACAGCTCTCGACCCGGCAATTCAGACACTTTAAAAATTAAGTATTATTATATATTTATAGATTACGATATATTTATAGAGACTTATGACAATCTTCATTAATGAATGTATAAATCTGGTAAAAATGTATCGTATTATAAAAAAAAATAATGTACACTCTCAGTAAAGTACAATAGCTCATCCCACACTAAACTCTTAGTCACTTATCTTTCCAACAATTTTAACTTTATTCGGGTCGACATCAAAAATACAAAACTACATTAAGGACAACAATATTATTATATGATATTCCCTAGTACTTCCTTCAAAGTAGTTAATGTAACACTTTAACTTTCTTAAACATGCGAGAAAACAAGATTTTTGTAGAAACAAAATTAAAACATTGATTTAAATATTATCACGTAAAAAGAAAATTTTAGAAGTTAAACTAGAACTGATTATGAAAATTTTAAATAAATTATGAAAAAATAACTGATTCTTTGAATAAAAATGTAATCTTTTTTGTTTATAACAAATATCATCTTCCACCAGACCAAGTTGTTGTCTCCTTTAATAAAATAAGTTCAACCATCTATAGTAAAATGTCTTTTGAGGTTTGAGTCTGACTCAAATTAGTATTGCTTTTTATCATCTTATATATGTATTTTTATATATTTGTTTCTCTTATAGCTAAACATACTTGGAAAAAGCTTGAATATATTCCTCCTTTAAATTTTGTGAATGTAGGTGATAAGATTGCCTTTTTCATTCCATTACAACTCATCAGATTCATTATATCTTTCTTGTCTATTGCTCCATTTCAATTAATCTTTACTGGACCTACTAAAATAGTCAACATTCAATCAAATTGGAGTAATAATGCATATCTTGTTTGTTTACACCCTTTCTCTAGTTGTAAATGCACAATAAAATTGCTATGTTACGCAACCCTGTTTGACGCGTTTTAAAAGGGTGCGGATCGACTGTCCCACACATGTTCCACTGTTTAAAATTATTTTCTCTCTTGATATATGATTTTGAAAATTTTTTTAAAAAGACACAACTAGTGAAACATGTGGTGGAACAACAGAACGGACCCTTTAAAAGGATGTCTCCCAATTCTTGTTTATTTACATGGTTAGTTTTGTTAATATATGGTACAAACAAGTGACGAGACGAGCACATAAATTATAGTTAAGAAAACCTTAATTTAACTAGAGAAGCCCTGCAAATATGGAAGCCAATACAAATAAAAATTGTGGCCCAAAATGTAGAATTTTGTGGCTAAGACAAGCCAGAGAAAAAGTAAAACTAGAAAAATAAGTTTTTTTTTTTTGAGAACGCTAGGTTCCGCTACTCCTATGGAGTGCGACTAATTCCCGCGAGTTAAGTACATAGCCCGCAAACATACTTAACCAATTAACCAGACACAGAACTTGCCGCCTGACGGGCTCGAACTCAGGACCTCATGGAGGCCTGGGAGATATCCACCTCTTGTTGCTACTAGGCTAGAAGAGGGGATGAAAATAAGTTTAGAGGAGCCAAAACTTCACACTAATTAAGAAAAACTCGAAAATGATTTTCACTTTCTAACTCCTAGAGTATAAATGTACCATGTTGTGCTCTTTCTACTATCAACGTCACCACCATTATCAACATCAACATAGCGTTCCAAACCCATATTAGACTTTCGAAAACACAAAGCGAGACTTGTACTTCCTTTTAAGTATCATAGTATCCACTTTACTGCTTCCCAATGTTGTCTACCCGGGTTGCTCATTAATCTTCTAACAACTTCCACTGCATGTGCAATGTCTGGTCTTGTACAAATCATTGCATACATAATACAACCAATGGCAGAGGCATACGGAACAGTGGCCATGTAATTTTTCTCCTCCTCTGTTGAAGGCGACTGGTCTTTAGATAGTATGAAGTGACTAGCTAAGGGGGTCATAACTGATTTTGCATCATACAAGTTGAACCTGTTAAGAACTTTCTTCACATATTATTCTTGTGAAAGCTTGAGAACTTCTTCATCCCTGAAAATTCTCATTCTAAGGGTTTGTTTAGTAGCACCCAAATCCTTCATTGCAAACTTTTTAGACAACTCGTTCTTGAGCTTGTTAATCTCATACAAGCTTTCTCCAGCAGTCAACATGTCATCAACGTAGAGGAGTATAATAATGTACGATTTATCAAACCTCTTGATATAGCATCAATGATCAGCTTCACACCTCAGAAAATTGTTACTTTTCATGAAGCTATTAAACTTCTTGTACCATTGCCTTAGAGCCTGTTTCAAACCATACAAACTCTTCTGAAGCTTACACACAAGCTCATCTTTTCCTTTGATTTCAAATCCTTCTGGTTGTCGCATATAAATCTCTTCATCTAAATCACCATGAAGAAAAGAAGTTTTAACATCCATTTTTTGAAAATGAAGGTCTTCTTTCACAATCAAACTCAAAATAGTTCTGATTGTCATTAATTTAACTACTAGAGAGAAGATCCCATTGTAGTCAATACCTTCTTTCTGTTGAAATCTTTTCACAACCAACCGTGCCTTGTATCTCATAGTTTTATCATGTTCTTCTTTAATCCTGAAGATCCATTTGTTGTGAAGTACTTTCTTTCCCCTTGGTAGCTCAGTGAGCTCCCAAGTTTGATTCAACGTCAAATAGTCCATCTCATCTTTCATTGCAGACTCCCACTTAACTGATTCATCAAATTGTATTGTTTCCTCATAGCATTTAGGTTCACCTCTATTTGTCAACAAGATGTAGTTCAGAGATGAAGACCACCTCTCAACTGGTTTTCGATTCCTTGACGATCTTTTCAACTGTATAACTGGTGTTTACTGATTTACCTTTGGGGCCACGTTCTCAACAATTTCATCTTCAACAACACATTGTTCTTCTTCGACAACCGATATATATTCAACTGAAAATTCTCTCAAATCAACTTACCAGTCTCTTCCAACTTGGAATCACCATCTGATGTTTTCCCAACACAATCATTGTAGAGAACTTGTTCATTGAAGATAACATTTCTGCTACGAATGATCTTCTAATTTTGATTATCCCAGAAACGATAACCAAACTCGATATCACCATAACCAATGAAAAAATATTTATTAGATTTTGGATCAAGCTTGCTCCTATCACATTCATTAATATGAACATGTGATAAACAACCAAACACTTTCAAATAAGAAAGGTTTATGTTAAGGTCGGGGACGCCCTTGGAGGACCGGGGTGTTTCCGATTTTAGGAAGGGTGGCCTCTTACAACACACACAACACTTTGGTGATAGTCCGGTTAAGGACTATAACCGTTCTCAGCACTACACAAACTGTCACAGACTCTTGAACCGGGTTCAAGAGCGGAAATGTCTATTTAAGTCTGAAGCAACGTATGCGACTTAGATGATGTTTTAGAAGGAGTCGGTTTTAGAGATATGAGTGGACCGGTTTACGGAGTACGACTAATTCGGTTTGAGGTTAGGTTAAGTAATGAAATGAAAGAAAAGACACGAGACAGAATTTTTTATGGATGTTCGGAGCAAACCCTCCTACGTCACCCCTTCTTCTCAGGTTATGAGAAAGATCTCCACTAACTTTTATAGTTACAACAACACTGCCGGTCGAGCCCAACTTCGCTAATCGCCAGTTACACCAACACACTCTTTGATGTAATACAATAACTCAACACAACAATACACAAAAGCTTCCGGTTTATGACACACCGGTTTTTAGATCGTAACAGTTTATCTCTCTAGAATCTTTATAACTTATCGCTTCTCTTGTATTGAATGCTTTTCTTTCTTGATGATTCACTTCACTTCGTATGTCATGGCATTAAATGAGGACGCTTCATCTTCCTTTTATAGTAGATGAGATCCAACGGTTATTTTCTTCTCTCTCCTCTCGATTGGTTGATCATTATCACGCCAGTGCAGAAAGGTTGCTTGCACGTTTCACCTTCCTCAACACTTGGCAACCATGCAGACAACTCTGAGTGTATGATGACGTAATCGGTTTTCAGATTTGAGCACGTGTCGGTCATGCACCTTTGGTTGTCAACTTCGGATCAGTAAAGCATCATTGCTTTCCTCGCATGCTTCCGATCGGATCTGATCTTCTTTTATTTCTTCGAGACACGTCTGTTTCGTCATGTTATGTCACTCTTGTAGGTTGAAGTTTCCGGTTTTGTTTCTTGTGTAGTATGATCCGGCTGGTATGTGAATGTTTGTCTTTGCTGGCCGGTCACTTAAGAAAGTAGAAACCGGTTCCTCTGATCTTTGACTTGATCACTTGGGACTGGTTTCTTTGAAATGATTTCAGCAACCGGTTTATAAGGCTCAGCCGGTTCATACGATTTGATCTGCACCTGCACATGAAATTTAACAACTGTTTAGTTTTTCTAGCCGGTTCAAAAATTAATATTACTTAATTTTTCTTATCAATTTCTCCCTTTTTGATTATTTAGAATAAATATTCAAAACTTGTAATGTGTGGCCGGTTTTTAAAAATTAATTTACTTAATTTTTCTTATCAGTTTACCTTTTTATTGCTCCAGGCTTCTTCAGGATTTCTGAATTCAAGAGGAACAGAGGGTCCCCTGTTTATCAAATAGGCAGTAATATTAATAGCTTCTGCCCAGAAGGTTTTAGGCAGCCTACATGCAAGCTCATGCTTCTAGCACGCTTGTTCAATGTTCGATTCATTCGTTCAGCTACTCCATTCTCTTAAGGCGTTCAAGGATTAGTCTTCACCATACTGATCCCATTCACAGTACAATACTCTTTGAAATTTGAATTGATATATTCACCTCCGTTGTCGGATCTCAAGCACTTAACTTTCTGATTTGTTTCATTTTCAACCAAAGCCTTCCATTTCTTGAAAATAGCAAATACTTCAGACTTGTGTGCTTCATAAAATATACCCATACCTTTCTTGTTGAATCATCTATAAACGTCACGTAATATTGTGATCCGCCAATAGAAGAAACATGTGCAGATCCCCACACATTAGTGTGTACCAACTCTAGCATTTCTTTCTTGAGCTCCTTCCCAATTTTTAAGAAACTCACCCGTTTCCGTTTTCCAGGAATGTAGTTTTCACATAACCGATGTTCAACAGACTTCAGTTCTGGAATCTGTCCATTCTTCAAAAGAATTTTCATCCCTTTTTTGATCATATGGCCCAACCTGTAATGTCACAACTCACTGTTCTTCGAGTCATCAACTACAGTATCAGTTATTTCTCTACAAATTGAAGTTGTGTATAACGTTCCAGTTTTGTGACCTCGAGCAACAACAATTGCTCCTTTAATCACCTTCCACGCACCATTTCCACAACTGAAATTGTGACCTTCTTCATCAAGTTGTGTAATAGAAATCAGATTGCGCATTAAACCTGCAATGTGTCTCACCTTATTAAATCTTCCAAACATAACCATTTGTCATCTTCAATTTGATGTCCCTCATGCCAACAATATTCAGTGGCTCACCATCTGCGAGATAAACTTTCCCACATTTTCCAGCCACATAATTCTCCATTAATTCTTTATGGGAAGTGGTGTGGAAAGACGCTCCCGAGTCCAAAACTCATGAATCTATCGGGCTATCAACAGAAAGAAGTAACGCATCAGTGACAGTTTTTGTAACAACGTTGACTGCATCATTTTTATCATCACTGTTTCTCTTCGATGTTTTGCAATTCCTCTTCAAATGACCCTGTTTACCATAATTCCAACACTCAAATGTCCGCCCAGACTTGGACTGACTCCTCTTGCTCCTCGGCATAGATCTGCTCTTACCTCGGTTGAAATTTCTATCATTACCTCTGCCCATGTTTTCCACATTCAGAGCAGAATCTTTGAACGTTTCACTAGAATCAATTTTACGAACCTTTTCAGCAAGAATACGATTTCTACTTCAACAAATTTCAGTTTAGCATTTTTAACTGAATTACTAATTGCTGCCCTCATAGGTTCCCAGCTATTTGGTAGAGATGCTAACAAAATCAGGGCACTAACTTCATCCCCAAAATCAATCTAAACAAATAACAGTTGATTCACAATTGTATTGAATTCATTCAAATGAGTAGTGACAAAAGTACCATCAACCATTCTTAAGTAAAAGAGTTTTTTCATTAAGTGTACATTGTTATTAGCAGATGGTTTCTCATACATATAAGAAAGAGCTTTCATCAGACCTATGGTGGTCTTCTCCTTTGCTACATTGTGAGCAACCGTCTTGGCTAGCGTCAATCGGACAACTCCCAAAACCTATCTATCAAGGAGTTTCCATTCAGCTTCATCCATCTTCTCTGGTTTCTCACTCAAAGGAACATGAAGCTTCTTTCCATAGAGATAATCTTCCATCTGCATTCTCTAGAAGGCATAATCTGTCCCATCAATTCTTCCAATCCCATGTCCTATACTGTTCTCACTTGCCATCATTTTAAATGTTCAGATCTAGTCTAGCTACTCTGATATCAGTTGTTAGGATTTGTATCTCCCAAATCCGACCAGTTTGAAACAATCTGTAAAAATGCAAGAAAGAATAACACAAGAAGACACAGATTTACAGTGGTTCACTCAAATTGAGTTACGTCCACTTCAGCCACCACCAGATTTCACTATGAAGAAGAAGGAATATAGAGTTTTTGCCTCACACTTTATCTCTTTAGAATTCTGTTTTTACCTGTAAACTCTTAATAATAATATATTTATAGGGTAAATATTCATGTAATAAACCTAAATAACTCTTGGTCAGGCATAAACCCAAAACTCAATACAAACTCAATAAACTCTAATTAACAATGTAGAGTTTATTATAAGTGTAGGCTTCATAACTCAAAAATTTCACTTTTTAATAAATTTTTATATTAATTATTTGATTTGTATATTTAAATTTCTTAATTTTAAATTTTATCAAATTTTATTTTAACTTTTCTCTCTAACAAAAAAAAAATAAAAAATTGAAAAACACAGTCCTTAGTTTTATGATTTTTATAGCATCGAAGTGTATAATATTTTTCTTTTCACCACTAAAATTTGAGTTATTGATGTTTTCTTCGATGCAACATCTTATTTAGTCAGATCAAATTTTTTATCCCGAATTTTCTAATCCGATAAATTTTCTTAAATTTTAGTGTAATTGTGTTTGTGATGTTTTCTCGAGTCTGTGTTCATCCATTTTTTAGAGGTCTTCCAACACTGTTTGATTAATTTGTTCAGTTTGTTCTACTTCATACTGATCTATACAAATCTTTAAAATCACCCTACAAAAATTACAAATGATTCAATATTTATCATTAGAATTTTAATTATTATAAATATAACCTATTATTTATCACCTTAATTTTTTAAAACACATTTAATCAATCCTAAAACCTTATCTCTTTACTCTGACCGCCCCGACTCTGGTCCTTATCAGTTATCACCGCCCACTGCCCAGCCCATCCTTTCGCTTCCGCCCTGCGTCTGCTGCCCCATAGCAAGAAGCTTCCGGCCATCCCGTCTGTTGCGTCAAAACCCTGATTCTTCCTTATTGTTTTGAAAAGGTACGTTTTTTATACAGAATTGATAAGCATAGAGTAGCAAGTTCTTAAGTTATTTTAGGGTTTTTCTAGAGGCGCAAGTTTTCCGTCCGACGGCTCTTTCCCACAGCAATGAAGCAACCTTCATTACCAAACAAGACAGCAAACTCATCACCATCATCGTCAATGGAAACAGTTAGTGCCCCTTTAATCAAGAAACAGATGGGTCAGAAGAGAAAGCTACCAACTGCACAAGAGCTGATAACCCATTATGAGTCTAAGGGTATTGATTCGAAAGAAGCTGCTTCAAAGGTTATTGATGATCTCCAAAGGGCTCTCTTCAAGGTAGTCACTTCAAGAAAGAAAGATGCAACACCTAATGATTTTTCTACTAAGCTCGATTTGATAAATGCTCGTCTTGTGAGACTGGAAACAAAAGTGGATACCAAACCAGGTTTTGGTCAGAGTTTGGCAATTGGGTTAGCATCAGGAGCTGCTTTAAGTGGATTAGGAAATGTTCTTCCCCATGTGTGTCATGCTGTTGGGCAGATGTGGAGTACCGTTCGTTCCAATTCTTCTGGTTCATAGATATGTTTTTTCCTCTCATCATTATGCTTATTTGTCTTTGAATTGAGCCGGATCATTTGCTAGAATTCATTCTGGATTTTATGATATTTCAACCATTATGGAAATGAGAAGTTCTTAGATTTCCTTATCTCTTCAAGCATGTAAGTTCTTAGATTTCCTATCTTTATAGGTGAAGTTCTCTAAATTATATGCCACTAACAGTACAATAAGAAATTATACTAATAAGTGAAAAAACAATCTGGCAGTTTATAGCCCTACAAAGTATTTGAAGAAACAATTTTGAAAGGAAACATATATTCGCAGCATTTTAGATCTCTAGTACATAATATTTTTCATTTTCAAACCATTTTGTCCCAATGGGGGGTACCCTTTGAAGATGAATATTTGTATTATAGAGCATAAACACCCAAAGGCTGTTAGCATATCTAGATTAGGCTTCCTTATGTGAAAATTTTCGAATGGGGATTCTCCATTCAAGGGTTAATGGAAGGATAGAAAATGTTGCTTGGAACATTAAACACCTTGTCAATCCTAGAAGATGTTTATTTTTTCTGTGTACCATTCCATTTTGTTGGGGTGTATAGACACAAGATCATTGATGTATTACTCCAGAAGTGATTGAAGCATATTTATGCGTTTTCTATTTATAAATTTAAATCCATTATATGTTCTTACAGTTTTTACTTTCCTACAGTATTGTATTTCTACCATTGTACTGAAATTTTCTAGTTTGCTTCCATCTAGCTATAGTTAGACTAATAGGGAATGAAACTCTAAAGCAAGAAACATATATTTCTTTGTAATATTTGATGGGTGTCCCATTAGTCTATGTAAAGATTTAGAATGTACTGATATGGAACAGACATACTTATTTTGATTAAGTGTAGAAACTGGAATACATTTTTAAGTTCTAAAACATTGAGTATTTTCAAATTTCCTCTAGCAAGTACATTTTCAAAAGAACCATTTGGTAAGTAAAGAGGTAGTTTTTGTTTTATTTATTCTACGTGCATCAGTTAAAATTTTGAGGTTACAGACTTACAGTAGATGTGGTTACCTGTTTCTGTGTTCTCTTGAGAATTCAAACTTGTTCATTGTGTTGTTCTACCCCAAGCAAGGCTGCATAAGCCCTGAAAACTGTATGTTTCATTCAATCCAGTTAGGTATTGTGTCAGTTTTTTCTTGCTGATTTGGTCATTGTTGAGGAACACACAATTATTGGTTCTGTTATGAGTTATTATTCATTTATTCACCAAGGTCTGAACCATTTTATGTAAGAGTTAGGCTGGATATGTTATGTTATGTTGAATGATGAAATGAGATGGTGCCTTCAATCCGAAAATGAAGAAGATGAGAACACCAGACCATCAGATCGTTTTAACTCTTTTAGAATTGTAAGATTTTAAAAGTTGAATTTAGATTTTAACTACCTTAAACTTGATTATTAAAATGGACCTAACTACCCCTTATTAGTATAATATATTTTAGCTTAATTCATCATTTAACTTTGCATATCTCTAATTACTGATTATATTCTAATAATTGCTATCAGTTACGCTCACTATTAGGCCCAGTAAGTCTGATCACTTCTTATACATAACTTGAACTCTCACTATTATCTACATTTGATTGGTTTTGTGATTTTGTCTTGTTTTTTTATTTGATTCTATAAAATGTTGACAAACTATTTTCAGAACAATTTCAATGCAACATTTGTCTAATTTGAAGAACTATTTGAAGACATCAAATATACATCACACACAATCCCCACAACTGTGAATTTGAAGAACCTTTTAATTGATCATTTTATAAGATATTATTACAAAATGTTTAGTTAATGGTAGGAATGGCAACGGGTAGTGAAGTATCCATTTCTGAACCTGATTTTAATTTCACTACTCGAACCCGGTAGGTATTTCTAGTTCTATCCTTATTTGGATATCTCATTATTCGATTAAAAAACTTATAAGATTATAAAGATCGAAAAAATGAAACACAACTTTAATAAATAATTTTAAAATTAGTAATATCAAAATGTTCAAAATATAAATTAAAACATTACTCAACTACATACTTATTTGGTAGATTTGAAAAACATAAAAATGTTCAAAATATAAATTAAAACATTACTCAACTACATACTTATTTGGTAGATTTGAAAAACATAAACTACTAGAGTGCAGAAAAAATAGAATAATGAAAATTGGAAAAAAAAATGTAATATTTTATTTTTTTATTAAAATAAAAGTTGAAGTTAAAGATTTATGTGTAGAATATTTTTTTGGAATATAAAAAATCTAATTTTAGAGTGTACATAATATATTTATAACGATGTTTTGAGTAAAGGCTCGATAATACCAAATTAAATTATATATTTGTAATAATAAAACATTTGAAAAGTCACACATTAAACTTTTATAAAAAAAAAAATTAATATTAATATATTCGAATATCAGGTATCGGATTTGAGTTTTGCACGCTCTCCGTCCCCGATCCCGTACCGAATGAATACATTCTCTCCCTCTCCATGCCCGATCCCGTACCGAACGGATACATTCTCCCCCACTCCATGCTCGATCCGTCCCTGAACCCGATTTAAAATACTCGAACCCGACTATATATCGGGTACTCAGGTATATCGGGCATTCAGGTACCCATTGTCATCCCTTAGTTAATTGGTTGTGTCGTCAGCTTTCTCTTCAATCATTGTGTTCTATCATTTTTTTTTTTTTTTTTTGTGGAAGAGAGCTCTCTTATTTGCTAATGAGTTATTGGAAATTAGTGAAGAGACTAGTATATTAGCTCTCTTAACCCGACCGGGTGCTTTTTGTTAAGTTGGTTAGGATCTCTTATCTACTTTATGAAGAGGAAGAGCATGTGTGATAAATGGTTGAATTTGATATCCTTATGCATTTATATTGTTTGTTTTATATATGGTTGTGACCTCTGCTATGTCCCCTTCTTGTCTCAATATTAGAGCATCCCCATCCTTGTACCCACATAGGTACAAATATGTGCCACATCAGCAGCCACATCACAAATAAATTATACCTCTCAATTTATACCTCTATTCCCGAACCATCTCAAGTATAATTGTGGTCTCACCATCCACATCATCTAATTCATACAATATTTTTTAATTCAATAATTCAAGTAATCTTGTTTTATTTTTAATTATATTAATTTGTTTAAATTAATAAAACTAATATTTATAAATTATATTAAAAATTTTAAAAAAATTAATAATTTTTAAAAATAATTTAGGAAATTATCATCACAATAATACTTGAAAAAAAGGACATGTTAACTTTTTAGAAAAAACGGTCATATTTATTTTTAAATGTTTATTTTTTTAAATGTTTAAATATTTATTTTTTAAAATTTGTACCCGATAGCAAAACTTTACTACTCATCTTTCTCTCTCCAGATTTGTATTCATCTCTCCATTAGTGTACCCAGGTACAAATTCTGTCCACATCATATTTGTACCTACCGATGGGGATGCTCTTATCGTGTAAGTTTCTAGCACATTTATGGGGCTAAGTTAGAGTTGTCATGGATTCAACTTCTTTTGGATTTCCATCTTTTTGCTAACTATAATTTGTGCATGGTTCATTCATGGCTTGTCGATAAATATACAATTTAAAAATGTTTCTACGGGGTTCTATAAGTTGTGGTCAACGAAAACATATAATCGAGAGAATTGGTTGAGATAAGTTCTATAATTGAGAGGGAAGACTAAAATATGGAAAACTCAAATAGTTCGTGATTGGACTCATTTAAATAAATTTTAAATTAGTCAAAATCTTACAATTTTAAATTACATAATAAAATTTTACTACTTTATAAATAATTTTAATTTTACTATTTTATAAAATAAAAATAAAATGAATTCATATTTATAAATTAAAAAATAAGTTATTATTTATTTAAATTAATTATTTAATGTAATTAATTTTATAAATGTGGATACTTTGTATATTAATTATATTATGAGTAATTTACTTATTAATATTTTTTAAGTTATTTTTTTAAATGAACTTCTACCATTTTAAATAAATTCTATAGTAAATCATTTTAAGTAGGTTGGGGAAGGATGTTCTGCAAATTCTCCCATTATAATAAAGCCCATTCTTTTAAGAATTCTAATGTGGGTATATTATCAAACATTAAATTGAGAGTTAATTTAAAATGTTAAAAAATTATTTTATAGTTATATATTATTATTATTATTATTTATATATATACTTAATTTAAAATACTAACAGTAAAAATTATAATTATAAAATTAATTAATGATTTTGTTTGAATAAGTAATATATAATTTTTAAAAATAAATATAAATTCACTATATTTTATTAAAATTTTATCATAAAATTAAAATAATTTATAAACTCGTATTATCATGAAATTGTAAGACCCTACACATTTAAGAAGTTAATTAAGTTCAAATCGTTATACTATATTTAACTCTTAAAACTTTAAGAGTTTTTGAAAGAAAAATATAGATTCTTTAAATGTAAGATTTGGGTTGGGCTTTTGATTATCTTAGATTGATCTAAGCCTTTTATTATTTTATAGTGTTTATTATTTTTTTTAATGACTTCTATATTTTAACTTAAATTAATTTAATAAGAATTTAATTTGTAATCTTAACCTCACGTACATAACTCTTATCATTTAGACTATTTTAAGTTTTCTTACTATCTATTTATAAAATATAATTTTTTAACAAAAAAATTATATATATTATATATCATAATTTTGCACAAATGTAAAATTACCCAAATTTGACTCAATGCCAATGAAAATGTAAAAAAAATGGTTCAGATAGGACAACTTTCAAATATCTATGTAGTTATGGGCCATTCGATTTTAAGTTAAATAACTTTAAAAAAAATCAAACATGTTTTCTTTATTTTATCATTTATCAAATCAATTCAAAATATTAAAATATTTTTTATTTAAAAATTATTTTTTATTTTAATTATATATATATATATATATATATATATATATATATATATATATATATATATATATATATATATATATATATATAATATCCTTTATGTTTTTCTTTATCAAAAATAAATTTTCTCAAAATTATTGCACATAATAATTTTTCAATTTCTAAATTATTCAAATAATATATGCAGCACAATAAATTATAGAAAATCCATTTTCTGATTGTTGGATTGTGTGTGCTATCTTAAATATATGCCCTGAAGATTATTATAATCAATTAATTAATGCTATATATTATGATGTCATTCAGAATACTCTCATAATAAAACAAGCTAATTATTTTCAACCAATCATGTCACTCACCAAATACCCACCATCATCTTTAATATTATTATAATTAAAACAATAATTTGAGCTGATTTGTGAACATAGTTTTGGTGATTAATTTTAAATTTAACATCTATCTTGACTTGGTTTTTGAAACAATAGACTAAAACCATTCAACTTTCATAAGATATTTAAATTAATTTACTCATTTATTAAGTAAGCATATGCTTTTGTTAATAAAAAAAGAGCTCACCAAAACTGACAAAGTAAAAGATACCAATGGGAAAACTATCTAAGTACTTTTTTAAGGCAATGAAAGAGAGAAAAAAATAGTAATTTGATTGCTATATTTAGGATGAAAGTTGAATAGATTGACAATATACATAAATATTGTAAAGATTTTCATGATACACAGAAGATAAGTTCAAAAAATTTCTTGATTTTTCATTATTATAAATTTTGTGTTCGAGTCTTTATGATCATTTTAAACAAAATATCTCTGATTAGATCTCCGTGTGATGCACACGAATAAAAATATATTGTTACAACGTGTCGCGTTTATCAAATTTGGTGTTGAACTAAAAATAAAAAGTGTTATTAGCTTAGTTGGTTAAAGAGTCGTACTTGTTTTTGTTAGGTTGCGAGTTTGAAACATACCTATAACATTTTTAATTTTATTTTTAAACGTTTTAAGTTTATGGGCGGGTCAACCCAGAATCCGACCCAAGTATCATTTACTCTCACATATATATATATCCAAATTAATCACAGCTCTCGACCCGACAATCCGTACACCTTCAAAATTAAGCATCATCAACAACATGTCACTTGTTTTTTTTTTTAGAATAAGAAGTCTTCGTTAAATGTTACAGAAAAAAAAAGACAATAGGATTCGTCTTAATGAAATTTGTGCTTATAAATAAACTATTATAGGCAAAGCTGCTAAATATGAGATTTCTTTGAAAAATGTTGTAAGTTGGAGGGTCTAGATGCATATTTTGAAGTTTAAAGAGCCAATTTGAATATTATAGGTAAGTTGGTGGGTGATCTTACATGTTACAAAAGATATTAAAGAATAAATTAGCTTAGCTTATTTATATATAATATTATTTTGTTATAATAAAATGGTTAGATTCTAACGAAACATTGAGCACATATATATAATATGGTGGGACCGAGAGCATAATAATGTGGACTTAGAGGGTAACCACCCTTCAACGTGGGATTCAATTATAATTGAGATGTTTTTCTATAAATGGACCTATTCAATGTTACTTAGAATCATTTCTTGCTTAATAAATTGTTCAAATCATCATAATGGTATACAATGATAAGTATATTATATGGAAACTAATATATATAAATATAAATTAACAATTACAATCAAATCAGCATATTATTAAAGTTAAAATTTTAATTTTTTATATAAACAAGGAAAATTCTTATGTCATGCACTAACAAGTCAAGATCTAAATAAACCATTTCTACATAAAAAAAAAAAAACTTAACAAAAGTCCAGGGAATTCAATGGGTAATAAATTAAAAAATAGATAAATCTAAAATAAATTTTGGATAGAAATTTTAATTAAACCCTAATGTAATTGATTAAAATTTTTTTTTGTTGGGTTAGAGATAAAATACAAATTAATCAAAACCAATCCATTATAGACTAACTCTTGCAAAGTTGAACACCAACATGACATTAGGGATCATAATGGGGAGGTAATTTGGGATGAGAAATGTATTTTATTATCTCCTGTTTTATTTTAGAAATATTTTTTTAATATCATTTTCGCCCGTTCAGTTTCAGAAAATTCTCGCGGGGCACCGTTTATATCATATTTAAAAAAAATTATATAAACAATTTTTTTAATATAATATATATTTTAATATATTGAAAATTTATATTATTATAATAAAAAAATAAACTTAAAATTTTTATAAAATATAATAAATAAATAAATATATTATTAATTATATATATTTAATGTGATTATAGTGTTCGGATAGAAAATATGTAAATGGGGACACAAACACAAATATTATCGGAACAATTTTAAATTTTCATCCACACCTACTTTTAAATTAAAATAATATTTCGTATTTTAAATTTAGACATTTGTTTGTAATAATGTATCTCAGGAGTTATTATGATTTAACCATTTTAAATTAATGTGTTCAAACAAATAGAAAAATTATAATAATTAATTATATATGGTATAAAGGAAAATAATATCAAACTAATTATGCTGTTCAAAAATCATATCAAATTATACCATATATATTATAATTTTTAATTGAGCTCAAACAATAAAATAAATAAATAAATAATATTAAATATATATATATATATATACATAAAATATGTGACTGTGATTGTCATTTAAACAAATATATTTTAAAATAAGATAAATATATATATATTTTTAAACATACAAAAGTTGAAGGGGTATTAGGATCGGGTACAACGATAGAGACGAAGTCGGACTATGTTGAACGTTTACACACTTCGTTTGATATTAACTCTGTTAGAAATTAATATCCGTTTTTATTCTTCACAAGTCGTCACAAACTCTTGAACCAATTTCAAGTGCGAAAATATTTGTTTAGATTTGAAGCAACGTGATAATGGAATTGAGAAGAAATGAACACAAAAGACCAGAGATTTTATGGATGTTCGGAGTAAAAACTCTTACGTCACCTCTTCTTCTTAACCTTGAGAATGATATTCGTTAGAAGATTTGGTTTGAATACAACACTTGTACAAACCCAGTCGGACAACCAGGACTTAGACACTACCTATTTTCGAACTCATAGCACACAACACTCTGTTGAACAGAAATAAATTCTGTTAACTTACAATACTGAAAACTCACACAAAATAAACAATATGTAATACAGCTTTAACACTCTAGCAAGCTTGTAATCTTTTAGAGCTCTTTGAGAGCTTGAGAAAGACCAGTGTTTTAACTTGTAAAAGGTTGTAGAAGCAGTTATGGTCAAAACAGTTTCAAAGTTGTGTCTGTAAGCCGTGAAGAAAAAATGTTGTAAGAGCATTATACAAATTGTTTTCTATCTTCTTCTTAAGTAACCAAACATTAACGGACAAATTTACTTCACCAACGAACATATTTGTTTCAGAGGACACTAGTCCTAATTTGATTGACTGAGTTCCAAGATGGTACATCAGAGAGGATCTTCTTTGATCTTGTTTGTACTTAGATAATAGTAAGACAAAATATTCATTAATGGGATTGTGATGTACGAGGAATGTACAATTTAGAGGGTTTGACTTGTCTTAGTTCATAGTAGTCTTTTATAGGTCTAATTCTACTATCGGGTCAGACTGCCCAAAATGAATGCTTAATCGTGAGCTAAGATTGTTCAAGTACAAGAAAGCGCTTTTCCAAAGTGCCGAACTTGAAAAGTACCGGAAGCGCATTGTGTAGAGTCAAAGTGGTAAAATACCGGAGACGCTTAGTATAAAAAAGTCGAACTCATAAAATACCGGAAGCGCTTCTTTATAAAATACCGAATTCATATAAAACCTAACTCATAAAATACCGGAAGCGCTTCTTGATAAAATACCGAATTCATATAAAGCCGAACTCATAAAATATCGGAAGCGTTTCTTATATAAAATCGATCTGTAAAATACTGGACGCGCTTCTAATATAAAACCGATCTGTAAAATACCAGTTTGGAGAAATACCAGATTTAGAGATAAAACTGGAAGCGACCTTTTTGCAGAAACCGAAGTTTGATCAAATGCTAGATTTGATCAACTACCGGACATCTTTTCTTTTCGGTTTTCTTTAATCTGCACAAGGTTAGTTTAACACAAGTTAGTTCTTATTTATAAACTTATAATTGATTAAATATTTTAACTTAACAATTTCTTCTTTTTAATTATTTAAACTAAATATTTAAAACCTGGTAATTTTATAATCGTTGGCTAATTATCTTAAGTTAATTAGCTAGTTTAGTATATTGGTCATATACAATTAACTATGTTTAAAATATTTCTTTTCATAGGATTTTGTTTAAAATTATTTTTTTTACATTTATTTTTGTTTCAAATTATTTCTTATATACTTATTTATGTTTGAATTTACACCATAAATATCTAAACCATTTAAAATATTGTAAAATCGGTAATTTGTGTTGAAAATAGATACAAATTAATTTTATACATGGTATATTCATTTTTTATTTTGTAAGTCATAATGCGGGCAAAACTTTCACCTTTATCTTGAGACGATTTTTTAACATAATTATCAAATGACGAAGCATCTGTTATATTCCATTTATAGACAAAGATGTTACAAACTATGGCAGCGACATAGTTGTTACTTATTCGTCTCCTCTATATTTAGATATTGTGTTTGTATTGTGCATTGAAAATCATTTCTAAACAATAAGAAATATTGATGTTGAAAGAGATAAAAATATTTGATAGTCTTATAATTAAAATGTAAACAATATGATACAAATTACAAATATAAAATATGATATTGTAATACAAAATTCGAAATAAACTTGAATCGTCCTGTTAGATATAACTTACACCAAAATGACGGATATCCCCTTAGTAATAATTAATTGTGGATGAGAATAAATGTAGTTTGATTTGAAAATAAAATTAGTTTATTAATCAAAATAAGATTTAATATATTTAAAATATATATATATATATATATATATATATATATATATATATATAAGAAACCATTTCAAACAAAATTACAGAGATGTAAAACTTATTTAAATATATATAAAAAATTATAGTATTGTACCCAAGTTTAATCATTATCCATTTTCTACCTTTACATATTTTGACCACTTTCATCATATCACCTCCTATAATCTCACATATTTAACAAATTCTTTTTATATATAAAAAGAAAATTCTTTAATTTCTTCAAACTTGATCTTGACATATATATTTTTATAATATTAAGAGATTAATTAATGTACTCAACTACTAAGTTACTCTCAATAGTATAACAATTATGTTATAATTAACTATTAAACTACTAAAAATTGTTAAATTACATATAACAATTATGCTTTAACTATTAAATTACTTAATATTGTTAATTTACCTTTATAATTTTGTATATAATATATTAATTGATATGACACGCGATCTATCGAGCCATATTCATTTATATTCACATAAAGATTCAAATCGTTATGAGAATGTGACCCGACGATCTTCGATTAAACCACCGTAATATATTAAAAATAGTTCAAATTAAAAACTCCAACCAATGAACCACTTTAAAACCACAAAATATTAAAAACAAGATCAGCTTGTTAAATAGGATTATTCATTTACATAAATATTAGTATTTTACACTAAGGGCAAAAGACAATATTTTCAATTGATCATACTATCCATTCATTTCATAACCTAGTATTGTGATATTCCGAGTTGCAGGTCAAAGTTTATCTAATAAAGAAAGTTAAAGGGTGTGTATAATATTTTGTCCCATATGAATATTTATGCTATACATTATAATTCGAATGAAAATCAAACAAATTTATAATATTTAATCGAATATATGAGACCTGGTTTGGATGGGATTCTCTAACATAGCAGAGATCCCTTCCTGAAAAATAATAATAAGCAACTTTATATATATAGATATATTATTTTGTTCTTAATATATTAAAAAACAATATTTTATTTGTAGTTTTATTAATTATTTATAAATATATTTCAATCTCTAATTAAGTTGGAAAACTATATATGGCAGATCATTGATAGCTGGCATCCAACTCAAAATCATAATTTTTTTGATTGTTTATACTTTATATATCTGTTTATGTATACATAACTCATTTTTTTTAATCTGATACATAAACAATTATATCTATAAAAAAAATACATCATTATTCATAAAATTAAATAATATGTATACAAAATTAAATCCAAAAATAAATAATAATAATAAGAAGAAGAATCATTTGTGGTGAAAATAGTTTTTACACCCAATAAAGTTAAACCATCATTATACTCTTTATATAAATTTTATAATTACTAACTCAAATGATAAAAGTCATATTTTAAAAAGTAAAAATTTATTAAATACAATATTTAGAATGCATAATTCTAATATAAAAAATTACACTTAAAAAAACTCATTATCAATATCAATTATTCAAATTATTAATCAAAATATTAAAATAAACTCTATTAATAAATATTTATTTTTACTCAAATAAACCATATCAATTTATTCAATAACTACTCCCTCTAAATAACTACTCCCTAGATCTATTTGGACAAGAGAGTCAATATTAATAAAATTTTATTTGGATAGATTAGTTTCCAAAGATAAGCCAAGAATATGTCAAGAATTCTGAAATTATTTATTTCTATTATTTGCTTCATGAAGGCAATAACGTAATTGACTTGGCTTAATTAATATAACCAAATAAGCAAAAAAATTAAATAATATATTGTTAATATTATACCCTCCTCTTTCTTTCTTTATATAAAGATATGTGTAAAGTCTTAGGCTCTTAGCTTTCTCTTACTAAATCTCAATTAGCAAAAGAATAATTATAAGAATTATGGGAGCTTGTGCGACGAAGCCGGCGGTGTTGAAGGATGCAGAGATAGACGGAGCTCCGGCGCCGGAAGTTAAGGGGGAAGAGGCGGCGCCGGCGACGGCGGTGGTGGAATTAGTAAAGGAAGTGGTGGTGATTGAAGAAGATGTGATTAGTATTGTGGCTGATGCATCTATTGATATCAAGCCTCGATCTCTTAGTAACCTATTCGAAGAGGTCAGTTTTTTTAATATTATTATTTCACTTGATAATTTTTGATAAATAATCAAATAATCTCAATTTTCGAAAAAGTATTCGAATTAAATATCTCAAACTCTTTATCGGTATAATCTATCTTAGTGGTTAGGTTAGACGATTCATAAGTAGAATTCATAAGTAGAACGTGATTCTTATTTGACGCGTTTTTGAAAATAATTTCTCAAAACCCTTAGTTTGGTTCTTACTAAAGTCTAAATCTTTATTTTTAAAGTTCCTTATCAAAATCATAAAAATTCAATACCATCTAGAAATCCTCAAAATTGTAGCTGCAAGAAATTTTTGTGTAGTAAGAAAAGTGGGTCAATGAGATATCATAATTTATTAATGTCAATTAAATTATATATTGAATAATATATATATTGTAATCCTATTTTTGTTAGAAATAATTCAGTTTTGTTTGGTAAAAATAATTAAAACTCTGATAATTTTCTAAATCATAAGATGTTTGTGGAAAATATCTAAACAATATTCAATGAAGATAATTTTCTGAATTTTGACCCAATAAGATGTTTAGGTAAGACCGTTTTTATTCTCTACTTTATATATATCTTGGAATAAAAAGTAAGTATAAAAGAATATATATTTTAGGATTTTAAATAGTAATTTAAATACCTTGATTAAGCAATAACTATACAATTAATTCTAGACCTTGTTTGATCTTGATCAATTGTTTTTGAAAAAGAGAAGTTATTTTAATATTTGATATTGAAATAAGGATGTAACTAATTCAAAATCAAACAAGTTGTTGAAAAAAATTGAGATTATTTTAAAATAAAAACATGAATATATATATTCATGTGATGGTTGATTTGTAGGAATTTCTTTCCATTTTTACAATATATATTTCCTATTAAATGAAAAGATTACCTTTTTAAAAAGTATATATATAAATTTCATATTTCACAACATATAACATAAATTTTGACTAGACAATAAAAATGATGAGTAATTAATATAATTATAGTTGGGATCACCGACAATTTCCTTTTATAATTATTTTGTGCAAATAAATAGTAAGAATTTGATTTAAATTTGGGATTGCATGGTCCACCATTATTCTTTAATCTGTTTTTATTTTTGCTCTTGTCCATGTCTTGTCTTTCATTTCTTAACTTCTCTAATTAATTAGATAGTAATTAGAATATACCTAAAGGGTATTTTTGACATTCTTTAAATGAATAACTTTGTAACAAATCCGAACTAAAACCAACCCGAATAGAGTCGGGTTGTTTCGAGTTAGGATTTAATGTTTACCTAAATAGATTCCTTAAACTGTAACTAATTGAACTAAAATAGAGCACAAAATTTAAATGAAGGTTAGGTTAAGCTATTAATTTTTTTCCTACATAATTGGCTCATTATTTCGAGACAGACCCACCTGAAGAAATCAGGTGGCCTATAATATATATAGAAGATGAAAGAAATTTGTCAATTGAAAAAGCTGAGATCGTTTGGAACTATTCGATTCTGATTAGACTTAGTAGTCAGTATTTAAGATCTTTGACAATCCAACGGATCTTTCATTTCAGGACAAACAAACAGGCCCTAGTCACATAATTATTGTCCTCTTGTATTTCTTTTTTTGAAAAAAATAATTATTTGCTAAAAATAATATCAATTATATATTTGAATCCATATGAAAATAAATTACATTTTTATCTAATTTTATTTATTTTTTGGATAAAACCCAATAAATCTTCAAATAAACAAAGGTTTGTCTCATTTTGATTTTTTTTTAAAGAAATTATTAAAAACCCAACCATCTAATTTAAATTTTTTCCATTAATCAAATCATACTTTTCAATATACATAATACCAAAATACTCATTCTTTTAAATATTTTATAAATAATTTATAAACATGAGACAGAAAATGTAAAAATAATAATGTAATTAGCTATTTAAAAACTTTTTTTTAATTTTTATTTTACATCGAACCATGTTTTTTTTATAAGAAACATGATTTTATCCCCAAATAACTAAGATTAGACTAGCTCCAAGATCAATGTTATACATGTTCAAACCGATGAGGTAAGTTTACTAAATTTTAAATCATGATCAAATAACAATATCATGAATAAAATTCGAACAACAGAATTCATAAAAATAAATATATATGAGCAATATCATTAATGAGGTGTATTAGCACAAGTAATGATTTTTTTTATAAATAAAGTTATATTTTATTTATATGAAGAATCTCATTAATTATTAGATTTAATCAATTAAAAAGTATTCCACTCCAAAAACACAACTATGTTTTATTAAGATTATTTTTTTAATTGAACATCACATAAGGTGATTTTAATAATTTGAGACTAACAAATCTTTATATTCATTTTGTTTTCTATTATCTATATTGTGGCATAATATTTATAATACATGGTTGGTTTAAAATTTTATTTTTCAAATATTTAGTCGGGTTATAGTGGTGTTGAATTGTCCAACCCCGTCATTGGGATCGGTTCGACACGATTTAAGCGGTTTGGTCGGTTTACTTATAGCCTCATATCTATCGAGCCATTATTGAAATAATAATGTTTTAAAACACAGGGTGAAGTGATCAAGCAAGCAACCGGAGATCATGAACTCCCGATCGCAGTAGAGCCAATATCGGTTGAACCAGAAATCAAGGAAGAGAAAGCTGATCAGAAACAGCTGGTTGATGAAAAACCAGTTGAAGAGAAACTGAAAACCGAAACCAAGCAAGATATTGAAAAACCAAACGTCAATATCACCATCATTGAAGAAACGACCAAGAACACTAAGGAAAAAGAACCGGTTGTTGTTTTAAAAGAGAAAGATATTGCAGTTGAAGAGAAACCCAAAACCGAAACCAAGACTAAGGAAAAAGAAGTTGTTGTGGTCCAAACCGCCGAAAAAGTTATTGAAAAAATAGTTGAACCGGTCCCCAAGATCACTAATAAGGAAAAAGAAGTACCAGTTGTTGAGATCAAAGCAGCAATAATTACCGCAGAGGTTAAAACTGTTAACCCAGTTGAAGAGAAACCGAAATCTGAAACCCTAAAGAGTGTTGATACCAAGCCACCACAAGAAATTACTGAGAAAACAGGGACCAGTCAACAGAAAACCGAGGTAAAACCGGCTACTGTGGTAGTGGCAAATGAAAAGAAGTGAGCTAATTTGCATGGTACAATGTTCAATCATTTGTTTGATTTTTTTTTTTCTTTCTATTTTCACTGTTTTTTTATTTTGTCCATTTTAGTGAAAAATATATATATGTTGGGTCCAAAACTGTATGTTCTTGAAAGGATGAAACTATTTGTTAAACAATAGTTAAATATATATTATCATGAATGGTTTGAACTTTGAATTATGTTAATTTGTTTGTGATGCTCACTCCCCATGAAAATCTACATAAAATATTAATTTAGAATAATCTTATATAAGTGAAATTTATATAAGTTATATTTGATTCAAAGGAAGAATAATTACATAGTCTTAACTTCTAAATTCACTAAACTTTTTATTTGAAAATAATATATTACAATAACATATTAATTAAATACTATAAGAGCTGTATATAAAAAATATTTGTCTCATTCCTCCAAAAAGTTATTCATCAACAATCACAAGGTCTGTCTTAAATTTCACTTTCTGTGATACATATCATATTGGAAAGCTCACCAACCAAATAATCTTGTTTGGTCTATAAAAAGCACATCTCTATATTTAGGATTAGATTGATTCAGCTTAATCTATTTGGTTTATTTTACATATAGTTAATAGTTTGAAGTATGTGTTATTACTCTAGGTTTATTTTAACATTTAAGTTAAAAAATAAATAATAATAAAATAAAAATAATTTGATATATTTGATTAAGATTAAAAGTTGACTTATTTATATTTATTTATTTATTTTATATTTGTAATAATATTTAATAAATATTATAGATATATTATTTATTTGCAAATATTAATCATTTATTTTTTTAATAATGATTTTTAAAAGCATTAATAATTAATAATTTATTATTCAATTATATATTTATAACTTAACGTTTTTTACTTATAAATTTGTAATTCCCGAAAAATCCTTTAGATTCGAAATAGTTTAAGGTTCGAGAATTTCAATTTCGGTTTGCGTGTTAAAATAATTTTTAAAAGATTTTAAATAATCCCTGACAACTTTTGAAATTAACTATAAAAATAATTATTTTGCGTTAAAATTAAAAAAATCTTTAGATTTTGTTATATTCAAATTAAAATTTGATTATTTGAAAAGTTGTGTTTGAAATTAATTAAAATTAATTAATTTAAAAGATTATTTATTTGAAATAGAGTAACCAATTAATTCTTGAAAATCAATAAAAAGACACATGTATAAACGTATTTTAGTTAGAGTTACTTTAAGTTCTTAGTTTGGTGATACTCGAGAAAGGGCTTTCGTGCTTCATTCTTCGTACCCGTTTTAGAAACTATCTTTACTTATAAATTTGGTTTATGAAAATCGGTTGTATAACGCTTTATTTTAATCGATTCTTCTTCTGATCCTAGACATGCATATATTTGTACATATTTAAAGAATTGTAACAACAATTATTTAAATGTTGGTACCTGTTGCTGATGATGACTAGGGAGGAATATACCTGAAGAACATTAGTATTTAAAGGTATTAGGGTTCAAACACAAATCCCAAACAAGCCTTTATTTGCGGAAATATCCCAAAAATGTATTGAAACCATTTTATATTATTTTAAGAGTTTTGGAAAATGGTTTGAGGTTCCAAAATTACAAAAATAATTTTGAAATTTAAAAATTGGAACCAAACAGGCCATAGGACCGGTGTCTTAGGTCATGGGTTCGTTTTATCGGTCGGGGCTAAAAAGCCCTCGGTCCTTTTCAAGAACCTTTCGGTCTGGGTTTAGAATCCTCGATCGAGGTGCGGAGGTCCCTCGGTCGGGGTGTTAGGGCCTCTCGATCATATGCTAGAATTCTCTGTCAGGTGTGAGACTCCTCGGTCTTAGGTCTAACTTCTCAGTCGGACCTCTCGGTCTTGGGTGGACGTCATTGGTCCTAAGTTCGGGTGCGAGACTCCTCGGTCATAGGTTTAACTTCTCGATCGGATGTAAAAATCCTCGATCGGACCTCTCGGTCCTAGATGATGAACATCGGTCGAACCTTTTTGTCTTGATTGAAAAGCCTCGGTCGGACCTCTCGGTCCTGACCGAAGATCCTCAGTTGGATCTCTCAGTCCTGGTCGGACCTGTCGGTGAATATCAAAATTGCAGGTTTTGAAATTTTAATGGAGGCTTGAATTCTTTGATCCAAGAGCTTGGGTAGCTTCACAAAGCTCTCAAGAACAATAAAATCATCATACCAAGGTCTCATTCGACATGAGTGATGATCAATTTGTTTAAAAAAGTTTTTAGCAAAAAATAAGGTTTTTTGTTTTAAAGCTATTTTGAAGTGTAAGGAGCTTTCCAATAGCTTCCTTATACTTCATATACTAAATTGATAAAAAACATGAACACTAACTATTTGTTTGAATCAATTCAAGAACTCAAAATTTTCATTTATTTTAAAAATTTTGATATTGATTAAACATTAACGAGATGAATCAAACATGATCTAAATAGTTGCCCAACATCATTATAAACATGTTGGGAAGCTTTTTAAGATGTTGTTCTTGAGGATTACCTTAGAAATTTCCAAATTCAAATTTGTTTTTTTTGTTTGAGACTGATTGATTGGTTATGACTTTCACAGAAATCTCATTAATGATTATATAATCGATTTCCAATCATCAAATTCAAGAACCAGACATCATACAAACTTATAAAAACATTCACTCTTCTAGCCTAGCGGCAAAAAGAGGTGGATACCAACCCTAAGATCTTGGGTTCGAGCCCGTCGGGCGGCAAGTTCTGCGCCTGGTTAAATGATTAAGTGTGTTTGCGGGCTACATACTTAATCCGTTGTCGCATTTTATTTTCCCAAAAAAAAACTTATAAAAACTTAAATATAAAAATTTCAATTTCAAACTAGAAGTATAATTAAATGATGATTGGAAGCTTTTCAATTGTTGGAGAACACTCCTTAAACCTTAAGGAATCTTTCTAGATGTCTAGATCCAATCTTTAAGGCATTATACAAAGAATTTGAAAAAAAATAAAAACTTGAGCTTTAATGGTAGATTTTCTATAAATCTCAATTTGAGGCTTGAGATCTTATCTCTTGGCTTCAGAACTGTTAAGGGAGGCTATTTATACCATTTTTGAGTCGGTTAAGGAAGCCAAATGGCTTGAATAAGTCAAACACCACTTATGGTGTTTTGGCTGTTCTTCCGGCCAATTGCCGAAATATGCATTGATGATGCCTATAGTTGTAGGGGAAATGATCACCAAAGTAGGATGATCATTTCAGGTTTTGAATGGAGTCAAACCTTTCATAAACGGTAATGTTCCATCTTTGAAAAATCAAAGTTGGTTGATATTCTTATCCCTCCAGCGATCGCAACGAAGAAGAAGATGTAGGGAAGAAACGACGTCGTTTCGAGCGATAACGCGGACGTAGAGCGGTTCGTTAGCGTTCCGTCGTGTTCTGTTGCGTTTTAGGCATTTTGTCGCGTTCCGTCGCGTTTCGACTAACAGTGCTGAGACGCGTGCTAGTCGATTCTCTACTTCGCTGAGGCACGCTTCATTCGTTACAGCGGGCTATGCGGGCTATGCTAGGGTGTTGGATGAAAATCCAGAGCCATCCGATGGATGCGGCTTTGGCTATAGCGATTTCTCTATACTTCGGTTACACCCGATTACATATTTTATTTTTATTTAAAACCTTATAGGTTTGTTTGAAATTGATTTTTCTTTCACCCTTTTGTTTTATTTTTAATTCTTTAAAACACACAAAATTTTTAAAATAAATATGACAAATGTTTTGCCAATTTATTTTAATTTTTTAAAGTATTTTTGGATTAAATAAATAATTTTTAGGGATAAAATGTATACCACATTTCATTTTAAATTATTTATTTTAATCACTTGATTTTTTAAAAATTAATTTGAGATAAAATGAGTACAACATTTATCTCAAATATTTTTATCTATTTTATTTGATCATTATCCTTAATTAATTAAATTTTAATTATCACAATAATTAATTTAATTAATTGTTTAATTAGAGTTTTTGTCTTTGGGTTAATAATTTTGATTTATTTATTAGAAAATAATAAAAATAATTATTTTAAAATTTATAATGTGGGTATATATATTTTTTGCGCTTACAAATTTAAATTTTTATTAAATTAATTTTAAATATTAATAAATTATTTAAATTAAAATAAATTATATAATTATATTATTTTTATAAATTTTTATTAATATATAATTTTAATTAAAATAAATAAATAAAAAAGAACATCACTTATTGTTAAAAATATCTACATGGTCTAGACTTCGGTACATTTTCTCAAGATCAATCTCTTCCCCATTTAAAAGTTTAGCTAGATTAATTTTAATATAAATATTTTATTATTTTCTTAAAAATTACATCTATATATTTGCTCTAAACTGATATACATATTTATAATAAAAATATAAACTTATATCATAATATTTTATATGATTAATTAATTTAGTAAATATGTATAATTAAATAAATTATATGAAAAAGAAAATAGAGAGAAATGAAAAGAAGTTGCAAAAAATAAGAAGAGAAAAAATGAATAATAGAAAGAAAAAATGCTTAAAAACCAGTGTTGTTGATTTGGATTTTTTTTTTTTTTTTTTTTTTTTTTTTTGTTAAAGTTTTATTGTAAAATATGTTTGATTATTATTTTTTAAATAAATTATTAGTTAAAGTTACTATAACAACTTATTACGCAAACATAAAATTTATATAAATTGAAATAAATTAATTCTTAATAAACTTTGATGTTGAAGGTAATTGTCCAATTATTTCATCTACATATTATTAATTTTTTTCCTTCTAAAAGGTAAGGCTTTTTTTAAGATTTATATCAGGCATAGTGAAGATCACTAAAACTGGAAGCAAAAATTCATTAATATAAATCAAATTATAACATCAATGAAGTTACAATAAAAAGAAAATAAAAATCAAATTCATAATAAAATAAAAAATAATCATTATGATAGCTAAATTCAATACTGATGTTAAGTCCACTAAATTAATTTCTTATTATACATGTTATTATTACTTAATGAATTTGCTCATTTTTTGATCTATGAGTAATATAGTGATCAGTTGGTATATATGGCTTTATGAGTTAGCAAAGAAATTTTATTGTACTCCATTATCTTTATTTGTTTTCAAATTATAAAATTATAGTGAAACTTATAAATAAATAAAAAGAAGAAGAAAAGATTGTACAATTATGGATTAAAATAGTCATTAACTACAAACAAATCAAAACAACTGTATAAGTCAAGCAAAATAGTTAGATTCAAATGTCCTTAATTAGTTGGGGATTTATCCATCAATTTTAGCATTTCTTTTTCATCATAGTTTACACACTATAAATTGTATAAGCTTCTTTTTTCTTACACAACATTTTACTTATCTCTATTTCTTAAACGATGTTGTTTGAAGACTTTTACTCTCATTAACTCTCATAATGTATTTTGCATTATGTATTTGTGAAAATCTTACCGTAAAGTTTCTAGGTATTGCCAACACTTTTTTTTATTAAAAATTTAAAATATTTCTATAGCTCATTTCCATATTCATTCTTTGTCACAGGTTACAACCAACCAATATTTATTGTTTTTACATTTTCGATAAAACCTTCTCAAAAAATTATTTTAATATGTTTTTCGTGATATTAGTAGATTCTATTTGAACCGCCATTTTTTTATCTGTTGGTAATCTTATCTCAAAATAATTACATATACATATTATATCGATACATCAAAATAATAATAAAAGAAATATAATAGATTGTTAAATAAAGCAAGAAAAATTTTCTTGTTTGTTCCGAGGCATATGAAAATTACATTTCCTTTAAAATAGTTTCACCGTTTCTCATTTGTGCTGGAGAATTTCGCAGATGACTGCTTCTCAGTGTACAATTAAATTTGCAATGGTTTAACACAGAAAACCACTACAACAACAAATTAGACAAAATACATGAATTACAATTATCGGGTTTCAAAAGAACTAGTTGAGTCACGAATTGAAGAACGCTCACAAAGAACACTCAGAAAGATAAAGAAATACTTTTAAAATTTTAGAGTGAGAAATGATAAAATGATGTGGAATGACAACCGTTGAATTAATTATTAACCGTTGGATTGATAAATAAATTTATTGTGATGGTTTAATTTCCAGCTATATATATCCCCTCATGTTGAACTCTTCATATATATTATATCTCTTCTTCAATCATTTAATTATCTCTTTAGAATTCGAAATATTTTTTCTTTGTTTTCTTAAGTGTCTTCGAGTTTTTTACTCAATCGAGTGTTCTTCGAGTTCTTGACTCGTCGTATTTCTATTGAAACCCGGTGATCGATTCAGGTATTTTGTCAAGTTCACTGCATAGTGATTTTAATGCTGAATCACTATTAGATTCGTTGTACTCTGGAAGATAATCATCTAAGATAAGCTCCAACACAAGGGGAGACGATAAAATTGTTTTAAGGAAAATGTGATAAACACATGCCTCGAATCAACATTGTATTCTGATGATTCCGTTTTTGTATATTCTAATTTATTTAATTTAATTGTATGATCATATCAATGTCAACCTTCTGTATAGATGTTAATATCTCACCAATAGCTTTCCTACCCATAATGGTAGATTTCTTTAGTCGGCCTGCTTTATAATAAGAAAGAACTTTTGCATACATTTCTTCATTTTTTACTTCCTCCTCTGAACATAAAGGGTCCTCTTGAGTTAGTGTGCTCCCTTTATAATATTCCTCCAACAATTGAGGAAAGGAAGGTAGCGTGGCCACTCTACACAACCAATACCAATGACGACGACAGAACAAGGACCAGGGTGCATGATCAACGTGACAAATAGGTTGAGAACCATCTTCACTCATTGATGCAAAAGTGAACGAAATCGATAAAGCATCACCCTTAGCAAAGTTAGTCGTGAATCAGTTGAATGGCAGATAAAAGTTCTACATACAAATTGAGGGGATGAATATTGAAACCTTAAAATGATATATTTGAACAGAAACTTGTCGTCTAACTATACTAAGTTACTTGTATATACTTAGATTCGTTTAGAAAATGGGTCAGTTGGAAAGCTAATCGTCATTCTTGATGATCTACGAGCTCCATTATCGGTTGATGTATTTTTTTATCTGTTCTTATATTCATGTTTTCTGTTTTCTATTTTATTTTATTTTCTCTACTATCATCGTTATATTTAAATAATCTTAATCCTAATAGTTTTTCATCAAAAATAAAAAAAAACAATAATAATGAAAATGAAATAAGTGGTACAAGATAGATAAAAAAGAGAGAAGTTACCTTTTAATAGCCTACAATTTCTCTCATTCCCTAGCTAAAAATAAAGCTTTCATTGAATTCTATCGGATGATTTTACACATATCCCCTTCATTCTATACATTTTTCTTTCTATTACCATAAAACGTAAATTTTCAGATGCTTATTCCACATGGCTGCTTCTCATGATCTTCCTTCTATGATGAACATGATCTCCTTCAAGTGTTAGACGAAGAAGGAGAAGATGGATCAGGGTGAATGCGCGGCGCATTGGACAGATCTTGAACCCAATGTAGAGGATTATAAAATGAGTGCAGCAAAGTTTATTGCTGCTGGTTCAGGCCACCTGATCATGAGGATTTTGTGGTGTGGTGATGTGACTATTGAAAGTTTGAAAAAGAGGAAGGAAAATATGAAGAAGAGTTTGAAACCAAATAGTACACCAAAAGATATCAGTCCCGAAACGTTAAGGATAATTAAAAGGTATATGGCTCTTTATTTTCATAATCTATATAGGTTCCATTGATGGATTTATTGGGTAAAGGTTTGCAGGGTGAAGAGTGTGACAAATATGACAGAGACAATAGCTTGTTGGATTCTTTGTTTTGTTCTCAAGATTTCAAGATTCTTCACAAGTTCATTTGCTAATTCATTTTTGGGCAAGTTGTTCTTCAGTCTCCTTCTTGGAGAGATTCTTCTAGCTACCCTTGATGGATTAAGTATGTTATTTGGATGTTTAATTCATGGATTAGAAGTTGGATCAAATAATCTCATCATGTGTATAATATATATAGGCAAAATCTGTGATGCTCTTGAAGTATCGGGGAAGAATGTAATGTCAACATCATCATCTGTTACTACAGAACTTGTCACCCATAAGTAAGTATCTTGTATTGTGATGATATCCATTCATGGATGAAGAGTTTTATAAAAATGGTGATGCAGATATGGAGAAGAAGCTGGTAAGGCAACAAGTGAAGGACTTGATGCAGCTGGGCATGTGATAGGCACTGCATGGGCAATTTTTAAAATTAGAAAAGCTTTTAATCCTAAGAGTGTCATGAATATGAGACCTACCAGCTCCTTGGTTAGAGATAAAAAACACATTTCTTAAATATTACTCTCATAACGATTTGTTCTTTTTTTTTTCTTTAATTTGTCTTGTCAAAGGGAAAATTACCTAATTAATTGGGTCTTTTACCACATGTATGTTAATTTGTCTGAGTTTCTTTTCTCTAGCCTTTGCATAATATGTTCTTACTTTTATATATTAGTTTAGTTTGGGTTTTGCTGCTATCTGTTTTCAGATTTTGATCATCTTTCGTACTTGTTGAAGTTTTTTATTTTCAAACTCACAAACTATTGAGACTGGTCCAAATTTTAAAGGTGATTTTGCAGTTTTAATTGTAGCCTAAATTAGAATACTATTGATTTAATTTGTTAAAGCTAGAGGAGATGTTGGATGTTTACAATGTATGTTGACTTAAATGATGTTATATTTGTATATATATCAGATTTTGAAATTTTGTTCAGTTATAATGTATCATAACTTGTAGTAACTTTTAGTCGGTTAATGCATCATATAAGTTTGCATTACAAATATTAAAAATTATATTATACTTATCTAAAAAAAAAATATATAATTAAACAAAAAAAATATAATTATACAAAAAAAAATTAATTTTTGTAATTAAAAAATAAATATAGAGATATAAACAAAATGTTTTTAACAAAAAAATATATTTATGTGTATAAATTACTAACAAACTTTAAATATGTTTAAAAATTTAATAATTTAATTCTTATTATTTATTACTTATTTTTGTATTTATATATAAAATTTATTATATTTTGTACTAAAAATAAAAATTGATTGTTAAATAAATAATTTTACATTTATTTATAGTTTATCTTTCTCTATTTATATATATATATATATATATATATATATATATATATATATATATATATATATATATATATATATATATATATATTTACATAAATATATTTATGTAGATAATAAATAACTTTATATTTGTTTAAAATTCAATAAATCCAAAATAATTAAAAATTATGGTAAAAAATAAAACAAATATTTATTATTATATTTTTTTAAAAGATTTATTTATATTAAAAATGATAAAATCTTTTAAACACAACGACAAAACATGATATATATATATTTATTTATATATATATTGTTTGATTTTTGGCCTTAAATAGGTTATCAAACTCGTAATTTTCAAGACTAAATATTAACTCCCTAACGAACTCTTTCGACTTTCCAGAACAAATCTAAAAAAACGTCATAATAATAACATTATGAATGACCAATTAGATGACTAAGATCATTGAAAGTTCTATAATTTCTCTCCAAGTAGATAGTCCACTAAAAAATAATTTGGATGATAACAAAAATATGTAGGCATGTCATATTAGTCATATCAATCCAAATTTTTTAACAACTGCCTAAAGATTTAGTCATCACTCAATTAATCTCAATAATACATCACAAAATACTATAGATACTAGAGACCCCTCGAAAATGCAAAAATAAGTGAGTTGCCGATTCAACCTCATCGTGACAAATATGACTAACCATAATGCAACTTTTTTTTAATGCATATATCATCCGTAAGATTTCCACCATGAATAACACTCAATCCAAAGAACGAGATCTTAAATGGAATATTTGACTCCTAAAGTTTCTCCCAACAAAATTTATATGAAATCATCTTAGTAAAAAGTTGTAACAATACCCCACATTAAAACTATTCATGTATTGTCAACGCATAACATCGTATTTAGACGGGGACACTTGTTTGTGTCATACCAAAAGTAAAACTGTATTATGAGACGAACTCTCCCTAATGTTTAATCTCCTATATCTAACTCGGCTAACGAAATCACTAGATAGAGGATCAAACATGTTCTTAATTGTGACATTTTTTCATATAACAATAGAAGTAAGCTTAGGATACGATATACTTTTGACAATATACTAAATGTCATTCAAAAAACTAATTGTAGAATCATCCTAACAATGAATCTAGACTAATCATGAAAACCTTTTTACATAAAATAATTTCTCTTCCAAATGCTACACCCCTATGGAAAATTAGACATTTTGTGAACCAACCAGACCAATCATGACCATACATAAACCAAATATTTATTTTAGATAAATCTTGTATTCATTAAATTAATCAAGGCCTAGGTCACACGGAGATGAAGAGCACAACCATCTAGCCAAACAGAAAGGCTAATGCCCAAGACACGCGACACCATGCGCGGACGAATCGCCAACAGAGCGGCCGCGTCATGGCTATATTTTCTTCCTCGCAATGAATAGATAAAGACGACCGATTTATTTGAAAATGTCTAGAGCCTATCTTTTCCATTTCTCGACTTAATGAGAAAGTTCGAAAAGAGAAATGATCACAATAGCTATGTGGTCATTTCCTATTCTCACAACTCGTCTTACTATCTAAGAAGATATAATACAGACGAGCAAGTGGATGACCATTAATGATTTTTGTGTGAAATTAAATCGACCTAGCCACTTACTTGGCTCAGGTCAACTATAAATAGGACTCCCCGATGAAGACAACAAGCTAAACCCCAATCCTTCAATCAACTCTTAACAAAATTCACCATTTATATTTTCTTTAAGCTTTTTTGTCTTTTAGAAAATTTTATAAGGAGCTTTTAAGCTCGATTTTAGCTCAATCAAAACTAATTGTAGAATCATCCCCTCAATGAATCTAGATTAATAATGAAAACCTTTCTACATAAAATAAATTCTCTTTCAAATGTTACACCCCTATGAATAATTAAACATTTTGTGAATCAACCAGACCAATCATAACCATACTTAAACCAAATATTTATTTTAGATAAATGTTGTATTCATTAAATCAAACAAGGCCTAGGTCATGCGGAGATGAAGAGCACAACCACCTAGCCAAACAGAAAAGTTAATGCCCAAGACACGCGAGACCATGTGCGGACGAATCACCAACAAAGCGGCCGACGTGATGGTTTCGTTTTCTTCCTCAAAACGAATAGACAGAGACGACCGATTTATTTGAAAATGGTCAAGGCCTATCTTTTCCATTTCTCGACTGAATGAGAAAGTTCGAAAAGAGAAATGATCACAATAACTATGTGGTCATTTCCTATTCTCACAACTCGTCTTACTATCTAAGAAGATATAATTCAGCCGAGCAAGTGGATGACCATGAATGGTTTTTGTGTGAAATTAAATCGACCTAGTCACTTACTTGAATCAGGTCAACTATAAATAGGACTCCCTGACGAAGTCAAAGACAACAAGTTAAACCCCAAGCATTCAATAATTCAACATGTACTATATGAGTGATTTTCAACTCATTATATAAGCTATCATTAATGTTGTTATTAATGGTATGAACAAAAATTAAAATTTAAACATCCAAGTTCACATTCTTCAATAATTTATGTTATTCAATTTTTTATTTTGAATTTGATCTTAAGATCATTTACAAGTTTTCCATCAAAATGAAATTTAATCAATCAATCTAAACAAAATTCCCCAATTTTATTTTTAAATTTTAAAAAATAGAATATCTGTTCTTGAACGCTAACTAAAAAACAGAGACTCAATAGACTTCCCAACCATTTGTAAATGATGTTGGAAATATTTTGAGATCAATCCCGAGTAATTTGGCCATGTTTTAACCAAAATCAAATATTATTGAAAAGTTATTGGATTTTAATTTTAAAAATGATCAAAAGGCCAAGCTAGTTGATTTTAATCAATTGATTTCGCTTCTAACAAGCTTGGGGAAGCTTTCTACAAGCTTAGAATTCAAGGTAGAATATTAAATTATAAAAATAAAAAATTTCGGCCAAGCTTTTCATTTTCCGTCAATACTTCATTGATGCATCTACGTGATGAATGATGGCTTTAAATGAGTTGTAAACAATCATAGGAAGCTTACCATGTATTTAGTTGGGAGTTTGAGGACTCTAAACGATAATTTTGATTCTTAAGAAAGTTGAAGACGAGCTTTAACTCGGCCAAAACTCGTCCCCTACGTTTGAGTCCAGCCCGTAGGGGTGAGCAAACGGGTAAACCCAACCCGTATTACCCAACCCATATTCAACCCAAATTAAATTTACCCAACCCATAATTCAACCCATATTATTTACTAATATGGGTTGGGTAACCCAAATTATTTTATTTCTATTTTTTCATTTAACATGTATTTAACTTATTTAACACATTTTTATTCGTTTAACACATTTTTGACATGTTTAACACGTTTTCTACATTTTTCATGTTTTTGACACGTTTTGAAATGTTTAACACGTTTTTCACGTTTTTAACATTTTAATACGTTTTCACACGTTTTTCACATGTTTAACACGTTTAACACATTTTTGATATGTTGAACACTTTTTTCATGTTTTTGGCTTGTTTAATACGTTTTAACACGTTTTTGACACGTTTGACACGTTTTTCACGATTAAGACACATTTAACACATTTTGACACGTTTTTCACGTTTTTGGCACACTTAACACGTTTTGACACATTTAACATGTTTTTCATATTTTTGACACGTTTAACACGTTTTTGGCACGTTTAACATGTTTTAACATGTTTTCCACGTTTTTGACACGTTTTGACACGTTTAACACGTTTTGACACGTTTTTCACGTTTTCGACACGTTTAATAAGTTTTTCACACGTTTAACACGTTTTTGACACGTTTAACATGTTTTTAGCACGTTTAACACATTTTAACATATTGGACACTATTTTCATGTTTTGACATGTTTAACACGTTTAACATATTTTTGACATGTTTGACATATTTTTCACGATTATGACACATTTAACACATTTTGACATGTTTTTCACGTTTTTGACACGTTTAACATGTTTTGATACATTTAACATGTTTTTCACATTCTTAACACATTTATCACATGTTTTCACGTTTTTGGCATGTTGACACATTTTCCATGTTTTCTACGTTTTAGGCACATTTTGACACGTTTAACACGTTTTTGACACGTTTAACATATTTCTCACATTTTTGACACGTTTAATATGTTTTTCACACGTTTGATATGTCAAAACGTGAAAATGTGTTAAACGTACTAAAAATGTGAAAAATATGTTAAATATACCAAAAACGTGTTAAACATGATAAAAACGTGTTAAAACTTATCAAAATGTGTTAACGTGCAAAAAAACATGTTAAACATGTCAAAAATATATTAAATATGCAAAATCATGTTAAACGTGTTAAAATATCAAAAACGTGTTAAACATGCCAAAAATGTGAAAATGTGTCAAAAACGTGAAAAACGTGTTAAACATACCAAAACGTGTTAAATGTGCTAAAAATGTGTTAAATGAGCCAAAAATGTGTTAAAACGTGTTCAACATGTCAAAAACGTGTTAAACATGCCAAAAATGTGAAAAATGTGTTAACGTGTGAAAAACGTGTTAACGTGTGAAAAACGTGTTAGATATGTCAAAAACGTGTTAAACATGCCAAAAACGTGAAAACATGTTAAATGTGTGAAAAACATGTTAAACGTATGAAAAACGTGTTAAACACATCAAAAACGTGTTAAAATATCAAAAACGTGTTAAACGTGCCAAAAACGTAAAAACCGTGTTAAACTTATCAAAAACGTGTTAACGTATTAAATAGTTAAAAATGTGTTAAACGTGCCAAAAACGTAATAAAACGTGTTAGACTTGTCAAAAACACATTAAACGTATTAAACATGTCAAAAACGTGTTAAACGTGAAAAACATGTTATTAATGTGAAAACTTGTTAAACATGTCAAAAACGTGTTAAACGTTCCAAAAACGTGAAAACGTGTTAAACGTGTAAAAAACGTGTTAGAAGTGTAAAAATGTGTTAAAAACATTAAAAACGTGCTAAATGTGTGAAAAACGCGTTAAACGTGTGAAAAACGTGTTATAAGTGTGAAAACGTGTTAATAGTATTAAAAACGTATTAAACGTGTGAAAAACGTGTTAAAAATGTCAAAAACGTGTTCGACTTAAAGCTGGAAGATGATTAGTTTATATTTGATTAATAATAGAGAATTAAATTAAATTTATATAATTTGAGTAACCCTAACCCAATCCAAATTAAACCCAACCCATACTCAACTCAACCCATATTAACCAACCCAAATTAATATTTTGGGTTTGGGTTAGGGTTGGGTTTAGGTAAACCCAAATTATGCTCATCCCTACCAGCCCGTGTAGCGCCTAGTCCACATGCTTCCCCTCACTCCGCGCTGACCCAGTCCAAACTGCGCCCAAGAACTGAATATTCATCCCGTGCCCGATCTAATATCCCTAGGCCTCTCTCATTTCCTTCAGTTATTTTTTTTTTTATTTTTAAATATGTGAAGGGTTCAAACTATTTTTTATAAACTCAAAAAATACAAAATGCTTTAAAAATATTTTAAAACAAATTTTTATTATTGACTTGATTGGATTTATTTTTAAATATAACTCTTTTAATTAATATTTTTGAGCTCCCTTTTCTACGATTCTTGACATCACTAACTTGTATCCATATTATTTTTAAATTAAAATGTCAAGGCGAAATACATGTTTAGAATTTAGAAAAATAATTGGATAAATAAAATGTAATATTTAATTTTCTAAATAGCCAAAACCTTGTCGAGTAAAGACAATCTTTTAATGGGCACGAAAGACAAAGCGCAAATTTTTTTTTCCGATTGTCACCAAACAACAAAATCTAAATTTTTTTTCTAGATATACTTTTGTATACGTAAAATATTTTCTTGATTTTAAAAATGAAGGAAAACTCTTAAAAAATCAAAAGGCCAACCATGTAAAATAAAATAAATATTAATAAATATTTTTTTAGTCAAATTTATTATTTCGATTTCTTGTCTCTTTTTACGAGATTTGAGAGTTGAGTATGGTATGAGATATAGTATTGAAATTATTTCATAATTCTAAAACTAAATAACATATTTTTTTTGAAAAAATGAAGTTCAAAATCCGACTAGCCCACTTATTAAAAGATAACCAAGATCTTTCTAAAACAAACACACTTCCAAAAAATGACAACTATTGTGACCAAAATTTTGAGCCTTACAATATATATAAATAAAAATATTTATATATAAATAGAAATAAATGAATAAATTTAAGAACATAATATTATATATATATATATATAGAAAAATGGGCATCACTAAAGGTTAGTGCCGTTACTTAAGGCCTAAAACGAAATTACTTATAATTTCCAATAACGACTTATAATGTCGTTACCCTTCGTTACCGAAAAGAACGTTACTGATACTTATCTACTATCTTCAACAACAATAGAGAGCGCGCCATTACTAATATGACTATATTTCCATTACTGATATGAGTATCATTAAGGGCTCTACCAACGTGACATTGCCATTACTGATATGAAGATTTTGCCAATACTTTTGTCGTTACAGATACTCATGTGAGTAACGGTTCTGCCAATAGTATTGTCGTTACTGACATAAGTATTAGTAAGGGCTTTGCCAAATGTATTATCGTTACTAATATGAGTATTAGTAAGAGAGTTTTGTCAAATGTATTGTCATTACTAATATGAGGATCAGTAAGGGCTTTGCCAAAGGTATTACCATTACTCATACTCCCATCAGTAACAGTTCTACCAAAGATATTTCCATGACTGACATGAGTATCAATAAGGGCTTTGCCAATGGTATTGCCGTTACTGATGTTTATATCAATAACATATCTTCCTTTGTCAATGTCGTTACTTATATTTAAATATATTTCGTTTTTATTTGAAGAAGGTACCCGATCAAGTACGAGGTTGAGGAGTGTGCGAAACTCAAACCCAATACCCGACTATATTAATATTAAAAATAATAATTTTTATTAGTTTAATAAGTGACCTTTCAAATTCGCCATCATGACAAATATCATTAAATATATATCAATTAATTTAGTCTTATATACACTATATTCCAAACATCATCATAAATATACTACATTCCAATTTTAAATTTTGTATATTCCCCAAAATATATTTCTTTACTTAAATCTTCAACTTTTATGTGAATAATAAAATATTGATTATCTCACATCATTCTTCATATTCATTCTTTAATATTTTTTCAATTTTATTATATTTTCTCCATTCTAGTTTATATTTTTAAGTTCTACAAAATAAGTATGTACATAAGTAATTATTTTATATGTATTTTTAACATTTCTATATTACTATTAAAATTATTAAAGTTATGTTTATTTTTTTTCTTCTATTTTTAGAATCTTATAAGTTATTTTAATCGGGTAATGGGGGTACCCGTCGGGGATTGGGTACCGATGAATCGGAGATAAGCATAGAAGTATAGATACCCATCGGGTTCGGGGTTGAAGCGGGTATTATAATAAAAATTGGGTTCAGGGATGAGTACTTCACTACCTGGCGGTAGGGTATCCGTTGCCATCCGTACTTAGATCATTGTCTCTCAGCCTCAAAACGTTGTCTCTTAGCCTCACTCTCTTCATGTGACAGCCATCTCTGAGCCTCACACTTCTACCGTATGTCATCTCTACTTCATGCTCCTCTCGTAGCTTCTGTATCTCCAATTCATGGTCCTGTCACATCTTCTACATTTCCTCTTGTAGAGCCCGATTGTCATCACGTAATTGTTGAGAGTCTATGCGATGACTGCTCGAACTCCCCCGAGCATCTGCTCTAAAAGATGTAAGTCATACGCCTGCCCCATACCTACAAATCTACCATTTCCTTGAGACCCGAAGACGTATTCCATCAACTACAGTTCATTCCTACTTGGGTCTTTTTCTATAGCACTGCGCAACGCAGACTACAAACACAATTAAATTTGGATTAGTACATACACATATTTAAACAAACACAAATTAAATTTAACATCTAAACAAGACTTACCATTTTCTCAACAACAATAGGGGGACCTCCGAATTTGGATCCTGCAGAGTTGGTTTCTTAGTATGCGTGTGGAGAAATAGGTCAGCGAAATTAGGCGAGTGTCTAGTAGTCCTCTCCTGTACAAATTCAATAATACACATTATAATAAAAATAAAAAAATATTAGAAACTTTATATGAAATGATAAAATGCACCAGTTGCCTCTCGACTTGTGAAAATGAGATGGTACACGTCATGCGACCTATTACTCGAATTCAAGATACTTGTTTTCTGCAATTAAGAAAATTTGTTTGTTTAATAGATGATTAAAGTAAGGGCTCGTTAAAAAAATATTAACTTAGTCTGAACTCTTGAGTGAAGAAGCGACGTTCTAGAAGATAATGCCAATCACTAAGTACGATCTCCGGAGGGGGGGATTGGCCTGAATCGCTGCCGCGTCAACTTCACAGGCCTTAATGTACTGAGTGTTCCATTGTCATGTCCACCTATCCCAAAGTTGTTTTGCGTGATGTAGCCCTTGACGACGATAGGTGTCGATGTGCCCCTCCACAGAATCGAAAGTATCCTGAAAAAATCAACTTAATATTCAAATACAATAATAGATTGTGATTAATACATCAAAATGAATAACTTATTATGATAGTCCGCCACATGTGATCCATCTATGTGAGCCCAGGTCCGTCCAATGTAGGGTCCTGTGCGGTAATGCATTAAAGTCCCGAATGAAACCCTTAATATGCCTCGACCATGCAGTTCTATTATCGCACATGAGCTTACCATCTATCTGGTTGAACTCTAGAGGCATTTTCTACCCTGCCAGCAACTTACCAACTATAGTGTTTTTCTTCTTACCCCATCTTCTCCTCAAAGAAGATCCTTAAAATGAACACAAAATTATATAGGATCATAAGAAAATACATAATCAAACACCGATACCTGCATCATGCTTAGACGGTGGTTGTGTCTCATCATCATCATCGAGGTTAGTGGGCATTGGACATTAGTTAGAGGATCTCGTTCAAAGGACCGAGGAGTAGTTTGAGGACCCTTTATTGTTACTTGACGATATGACCCCATGCCTTAATAAACACAATTATACCTTAACTAGAATAACGATGATTTATTGGTGTCATAATTTTCCATCTAATCCTTGATGTCATATCCGTAGAGTAATACACTTGTTGTGCTTGGCTTGCCATTATGAATGGGTCATTCATTTGAGTTGGTAGATTTCTGTTCATATTGATACTAATATAACCGTACTTATCAGCCTTAATGCCCTGATATTTGTGATGAACATGAAACCATCTACATTTGAAAAAACCCACTCGTCTTCCACATAACCGTACTTCTATGATTTCATTGACCACTCCATAGTAAATTGTCTCGGACCCATTATTTCCAATATCAAATACACTGTTATTTTGGGTGGTCAATTTCTCGTCCTATTTCTCAATGTTGAACTTGTACCCATATTTTGCACGAGTTATACTTCTTAGCATATATTGTAGGCCCTCCTCCTAAAATCTTAAGATTCATTATTCTATTGGAGTCATTGATTAATTAATTGCTCTACCTATTTAGTAGAAATTGTTGTTAAACACATTGTCTAACTAATAAAAAAATCGTTGAGATGATTTACTTACTTTTTCTTTGAAATAACTAATGTATCGTTTATCCTGTTCTTCATTGGAAATATTGAGTTCACATAATTGCATGAAATTTCTGCGTAAGTGTTGCATTAAATTACTGTTAAAAGTACTAAAACCATAGATAGTAATGAAATTGTTGTACTTACTTATAATATTCTTCAGCTTCGCGATAATTTTTTAAGATGTACGAATGAGCACACTAACAATCCCCCGGTTGGTATGTGTAGGCCGCGCCATTAGATAGTTCTTCCATAACAAAGAATATGGACAATATACTCCGATCCTCCAAATATCTAGCACACATGCTCATACTCTCATTTACTAGGTAACTCTCGCTAATTGAACTTTCTAGAAAGTTCATGTTCCTAAGGTATTTCTTTAGTGTGCTCATACATTGTTTAACTAGATACATCCATCGATACTAGACAGACCCTCCAAGGAAAGCCTCGAAAGCTAAATAAACTAGAAAGTGCACCATTATATCAAAAAAGAAGGTGAAAATATCTTCTCCCGTTTACAAAGTGTGAAGACAAGGTCGTCATTTAATTTTTCCAATTACTCGCATTGTAAACTTTTTCGGCACAACAACCGAAAGAACCTTGATAAATTCACTACAATATCGTACACATCATCGAGAAGTAGGCCACATGTAGCTAGTGGAATGAGATTGTAATAAAATGTGATAATTGTGACTCTTTAATCATAATATTTTTTTCTCCACTATGTCTACACACACGCCAATATTTGAACTAAAACCGTCTGGTATAATCGTTTCTTATGGCATAATCGTTTATTGTGTTCTGATGATAGTGCATAGGGGTCTACTGGACACCAAAGAACACCATCAACCTCAACAGGATGTAAGGAATGCTTTATGTTTAATATGACCAAATATTTCCCCACTTTAATCCCATTCTTGGTATTTTCTTTAAAATTCATTAAAGTTCCCAATAAAATATCACATATATTCTTCTCAATATACATGACATCCAAGTTATGTCTCAACATCAATGATTTCTAGTAAATCAATTGGAACAATATACTAAATTTTTTCCAGTTATCACCCCGGAATTTATGAATAATTTTTGTTTTCTTGGGACGGTACTTTGTCGAATAAATTTCTTTTAGATCTCGTGCTTGCAATTGAATTTTGGATCTCGATAGTAGAACATGAGGCGCTCTTTTCTTAGCACGCCCGTCAAACGTATCCGTTTTTTTGCGCCAACGATGATTAGGCGGGAGGAAGCGCCGATGACTCATGTAACACTCCTTCTGGAAATTTGTTAATCTCAATGATGTAGTGTTTTGATTACAAGACGGATATACAAGTTTCCCCTTTGTACTCCATTCAGACAAATTTGCATATTCCAGAAAATCAGTAATAGTTCACATAAGAGTTGTCCGCAAGTTAAAATATTGTGATCTACTTGCATCGTATGTCTTCTCACCGGTATGCCTCAATTTCATCAACTCTTCAATAAGTGGCTCAAGAAACACGTCAATGCAATCTGCAAGACCTATTGGCCCTAGAATAAAAATGGACAGAAGAAAGTTTCTTGTGTTCATACATATAGTTGGAAGGATATTTTAAGGGATGATAATTACTGGCCAAATGTTGTATGATGTTTTTCTGTTAGCAAAGGGTTAGAAACCGTCACTTGCTAAAGAAAGTCACACATTTCGAGGGTTTATTGCGAAATCTGGGTATAAGTTATCAAAAATCTTCAATGTCATTGAATTGGCCGGATGTCTCAACACATCATCTTCAAAATTGCTATCTTTATGCCAAGTCATCAGTTGAGCGGTTTTCGACACATGAAAAGTCTTTGCAGGCTCAGTTTTAATGGAAAATACCGCAACATCTTATTAAGAAAAAACTTGCCATTCATTTTTTTCCAAATTGCATCACTAGATTGATTAATATTCCATCTAGAAATCCCACATACTTTAAAATCCTACAAATTCTTATATTCTTTACGAAAAAATATACAATCATTCTTACACGCATCAAATTTTTGTACGATAAACCAATGTTTGTAATGAATTTCTTGCACTCAATTTGGCAGCTGATTTTGAACTGGTAAATTTCATCCTTCAATAATCCCAATAACAAATCAAATGGCATGTTTGTCCAATAGCCTACATTCTTTATGTGAAGAATTTTAAGTAGAGATGAGGCTTTGGAAATTCAAAAACTTTCGTACAAAGGTAGTTTCGAATCATCCAACAATTTGTTAAATGCCTTAGTATCATCAACGGGATGGTCATTTTCACTAGGATGTTCATTGTCATTGTTCACATTAGGGTACAAATCAACAATAATATCTTCTATTAGGTGATCATCACAAACGGCAAGATGTTTGTCGATGGTATTAATTTTGTTATTCTTTTGTACATTGATTGGTTCTTCTACAAGTTCATCATTTGATTCATCTTCCCCACTCTCACTAGTAGCAATTACACTCTCACGTTCTATTCTCCTTTACCCGTGAAAATACCAAAAATCATAATTTTGTCTTATGCCGAATACAATCAGATGAGTTCTAACGAAAATTTTATTCTCATATACTCAATTTTCACACTTTATACAAGGACATGCAATTGAAGATCCGTAGACCTTTCAGAAAATTATATGAAGTTGACAAACCCCTCGATATATTTCAGATTAGTACGAAGTATAGCCATTCATGTTTTGTTAGGAACTTCTATTGGGACTAGAAAAAATATTACTATGTCAAATAAAATATATCCTTCCTAAATCATTCGTATACCTAGCTAGTCTAATAATCTAACGCACAATCCAAAATTTTACAATCAACATATCTAATTAATCGTATAATCTAACATACAAATAATCTAACATATCTAACATATAATCCAATAATATATCATAATCTAATTAATATGCAATCCAATAATCTAACATAATCTAATATGTCTAACCTAATCTAACCTACAATCCAATAATTTATCATGATCTAATTAACATACAATCCAATAATCTAACATACGATCCAATAATCTATCATAATCTAATTAACACACAATCCAATAATCTAACATAATCTAGCATGTCTAGCCTAATCTAATATACAATCCAATAATCTATCATAATCTAATTAATATACAATCTAATAATATAACATAAACTAACACGTGTAACATAATATAACTTTGTTGGGTCAAATTATTTTGACTAAGTGTTGAAATAGTTTGACTATTGGAATTTTGATGATGAAATGATGAATGAATTATATATGCGTCTAATTGTTTTTGATGCAGGTGTATTGAAAAACAATTTCATTAGACTTGGTTCTAATGAGGAACATTAGACCGATTTGGCATTAGATGCACGAAGTTAGACGTGTAGTCTAACTAAGCGGTGTTAAACGTGTAGTCTAACTAGAGGAATTAGACGTGCAGTCTAACTCGTGAGGTTAGACGTGCAATCTAATGGATCAGTAATTAGACGTGCAGTCTAACTCATGGAGTTAGACGTGCAGTCTAATGGATCCGTAATTAGACGTGCAGTCTAATAGAATCGTAATTAGACGTGCAGTCTAACTCGTGGAGTTAGACGTGTAGTCTAATGGAATCCTTAATTAGACGTGCAGTCTAATGGACTCGTAATTAGACGTGCAGTCTAACTCGTGGAGTTAGACGTGTAGTCTAATGAACTCGTAATTAGACATGCAGTCTAACTCGCGGAGTTAGACGTGCAAGTCTAATGGATTGTGAAAGTTAGGCGTGGAGTGTAACTCCTTCAGACAAGTCTGAATTAGAACCGTAATTAGACGTGCAGTCTAACTCATGGAGTTAGACATGCAGTCTAATAGAAAGAGAAAATTAGACGTGCAGTCTAACTGGTGAAAGTTAGACGTGTAGTCTAACTGGTGAAAGTTAGACGTGCAGTCTAACTCTTTCAGATTAGTCTGAAGTGATTGTAATTAGACCTAAGTCTAATCCCGTTAGACTAGGTGGTCTAATGGAGTATGTTATTAGACAAGGACGTTTGATTTCATTAGACGAGGTCGTCTAATGGAAATACGTCTAATTGCTTGCTTAAGCAGTTGCTTGAAGCTAGCACCCGCCTACCCACGTGCTATAGTTGTACGCTACTCCTGCTCCACTTTCTAGTGAAGATCAGTATGACAGCCCGATGCAACCAATCAACAAATTACACGTAAGCGAATATCCTTCCCACTACTTGTTTTGCAGGTAAATCCCTGGAGAATATTCGGCGCACTACCTGTTGTGTACGGCCACGATCCTTGTATTCAGAGTCTGTTGTGTATTATGGAGGCGTTCCAATAGAAGAGTTCCACGTATCATTCTGAAGATTCGACCGTTGGTACCTGTGCATATTTAAAGATTCTAAAGGACAACGGATAAGATGCCAGCCAGAAAAACAATTACTTACGCGCTCGATCATCTTGCTTACTGAACTGACTGAGAAATCAAGCTTTTGAATATCCAGAAACTGTTAGCTGCTTTCTTGCTTTACTGTGTGCTAATCAAGAGAGAGTTAAAATAAAAGCATCCTTTAGCTGAGTGATATTTTTCATCTTGTAAGTTGAACAGAGTGTATTCTGTTCAACAGTGAGCTAAGTGTGTGCAAACTGTATTTGATTCAAGTCATATTATAGTGAATCCTTCCGGTGGTTGGAAGAAGGGGTGACGTAGGAGAGTTTGATCTGAACATCCATAAACAAACTGTTGTGTTGTTCTTTTTTGTCATCTTCTCATTTTTCATCTTAAGCTTCAAACCTAAGTAAATATTTCCGCACTTGATTTTGTTTTAAGTGTTTACAAGGATTTGCGTAGAATAGAAAGTGAATCAAATACCTAACAAGATTGCTTTCAAACCGTTTTTCATAAGCCTTCATCAATCGCCAGACCCTCGTCTCTATTGATAAAGATGATCCTATCAAACTTACAATCTAATAATCTAACTTAATCTAACATACAAATTCGAATAATCCAATAATCTATCTATCAAAATCCAATAACCTATCTGTCAAAATCCCATAACCTATCTATATAAATCAGGATAATCCAATAATCCAAAGAATACTAACCTGATGATATAGAGCTTGATAGAAGAATGAAAATATGAAACACTAAGCTGCCAAATTTGATTGAAGAAAGAAATCATATTAGAAATTTATAATATATATAGATATATCTGTTAGATTATTGAAAAGAAAGAGAGGTGTTAAGAACTCACCTAATGAACGGTGGGGTCGTACATCAGTAGAGCATAAGATCGAAGAACCAAATCATGAACCTATAAAATCAGTTTTCGATCTTATTCTAACATTAATTAGAATCAAATGCAATTAGTTAGAATGACAACGAAAAATTAAACTAACCTCTCGGGAACAAAAGTTGGGAATGCGACAACGGAGCAGAATGACAGCGTAAAAGAAGAAAGAAAGAAGAAAGAAGAAAAGATAAGGCGCTCTCGGTTATTTGGTTGAGTATTAGTAACGACTTTGTCGTGAGCCGTTACAAATGTTCATTTAATGAGAATTAGTAATAGTTTTTTAAAGAACCGTTATAACTTCGAGAGGGACTGAGAGGGTTTAGCCTAAGTATTCAAATTCCAGTAGTGTTGGTACTACTTTGAATATAATGAAAGATGCAACAGTGCAGTTGATAAGGGAAGTAGAAGAGGTGAAAAATGCATCTCAAAACTTAATGAAACACTCAATCATGTACGAGGTACACAACATTAATTTATTTGTTGAATCTTGTATCGATCTCTTCATCGACACATTCTTAGGGACTGACCTGTTGAAGAAAATTTTGCTAGAGAGGCTGAAGAAAGGATCTGATGACATTTTAGAGCCTCAATCATCCACCACAAATGAGGACCAACACACCTCTCCATCGGAGCGACTGCTCTTTCAATTCATGAGTTGAAGAAGATCTAACTTTGTCAGACCTCTTTCTGTTGAAATTCCTGACCATCTTCCAAAATCAGCTGCGACGAAGAAGAGAACTCCACGCCCAAGGGGAAAACAGCCCACACTCCTTGCGAGGTTGAGATCTCCATTTATAATAGAAAGGCCATATGCTAAAGTAAATTCTAATAAGCTTGTCGTTCTATAGTAGAATTTGAATGAGCCCCTATACTCAAACAACCATTCGAGTATAACTAGGAGAATGTTGCTGGTAGGCCTATAAGAGATTAGGTTCAGTCGATTTATAGACCAAAATATACAACTAAACCGTTGGGTTGGTTTGCCTAAATCACAAACCATCGGTTTTGTGAATTGATCGGTTTGGTTTGATCGTTTTGATGATCGTCTCAGTTAGTTATTTAGTTATATCGGTTTTTAATAAAATAACGAAAACTTAAAATCAATAAAATAGCTAAAATATATTTTTCAAAATCGGTATCAATTACCAACTTCAACGAGTCAAAAAGAAAATATACCAAGCACCAATAATTGAACAAAATCCATTAGCAAACTTGAACAAGTTAAAAATAAACCATACCAATTTTAAGTTTTCAATAATAGAAAAAAATTCAGTTAACAAACAACAATTAAACTCAAAATTAAAAATATTGAAATTAAAACAAACACCATAGCAAATCACTTTCAACTTCCAACGTTCAACATTCAATTATCTGCATAAAAAAACAAAATAAAAAATTAAATATGTTAACTTTAATTATATAAAATGATATATCAATAAACAATTAAACATAGTTAAAAACATAAAACTTACCAATTGAAGTCTTCAAAACAACTAAGCCACACTTTATAATTCATCATTCAACACCAACTTAATCGAGAATTCTACAATAAAAAGTTAGAACAAATAATTACCCAAATACTAAGAATTAAAAAATTAATAAAAATAAATTAAATTATGATACCTTCTTCAATAGCTTAAAGATTGTCCAAATAATCCTATGTTTTGTCTATTTCAGATACAATTGGCTTAGAGAGTAACCAATTTTAGGTGCAAATAAGAACTTCAACCGTTGCAGGAGTTATCGAGCTACTAGAGGGATCAAGAAGTCTTTTTCCCATGCTAAGAACTTCTAAGACGTCTCTAACAATTGAAAAAGTATTGGATACTTGTATCTGTTCTCTTTCCACAAGTTCAACAAATCAAATTTACAATCCGGATTCAAAACTATGATACTATCAGATACGTATATTTAAATCTCAGACTTAATTTCTGTTGGGTCAAATTATTTTGACTAAGGGTCAAAGTATTCTGACCAGTGTAATTTTGATGATGAGTTGGTATAAAACTTAATCTAAGTCGTCTAATTGTTTTTGGTGCAGGTGTATCGAAAATATGTTATATTAGACTAAGTCTGAATGAGGTTCATTAGACTTATTGGCTATTAGACGCATTGAGTTAGACGTGCAGTCTAACAGACGCAGTTAGACGTGCAGTCTAACACAGACGCAGTTAGACGTGCAGTCTAACACAGACGCAGTTAGACGTGCAGTCTAACACAGACGCAATTAGACGTGCAGTCTAACACAGACGCAGTTAGACGTGCAGTCTAACACAGACGCAGTTAGACGTGCAGTCTAACACAGACGGAGTTAGACGTGCAGTCTAACACAGACGCAGTTAGACGTGCAGTCTAACACAGACGCAGTTAGACGTGCAGTCACGGGCAGAAACTCGGTCGTCGAATATTTCCTCATCCCGTGCGGTACTAGTATAGATTATCACAATACTAGCTAGTCAGCCTTTCTAAAGACAAAAGAAGATGGAACACTTTGAGAGAAAAAGAGCTTGTAGAATATCTTGTTTATTACAACTATGAGGTACAAGATTGTGAGGTATTGTGAAGTATCGTGAGGTGTTTGGTTTATGGCCAAGAATTGTTTATATACAAGTGGAGAGATCATTCTAGATCCTCCTTGACCTATGACAATCTAGACTCTTCTATAACCTAACCTAGACCCAAGAATTCCTAGAGACTTCTAGAGAATTCTACTAACTACTTACACTTGAAAACACATAGAGAATTCTAGAGAGTTCTCATATCTATACATACTTTTGGAACTCCTAGAGAAATATAAAGAGTTCTATAACCTACTTAATATTTAAGAACTCCTAGAGAATTTTAGAGATTTCTATAACTTTATCTATACTTTAAAAACTCATAGAGAATTCTAGAGAGTTCCATGGTAACAAAAAGTCTAGCAAAATCTAGAATCTTCTAGGATGTGCATCTTGTGGGCTTGACATCGTCATCCCATGTGAATGGACCGTGACAGCGCGTTGACTTTTCTTTTCCATCATGACTTATTTTTTCCAGGTTGCGAGGTGGGGGAGTCGTAGATTCAACCCACGTCACTTCCCTATCATTCTTTATATATATATATATATACTGAAAATTATAATATTGTTCAATTTTGTTTTTAATTATATTGAGAAATATAATTTTGTTTTTATTATATATAACGATGAGGAATGAGAATATATATATATATATATATATATATATATATATATATATATATTATTATATTATATTATATTATATTTGAATATAGAAAGTTAATATGACACCTCGTACTCCTATATAAATATTATATAATTAATAAAATGAGAAGAGATTTTATATTTTTTTTAATATTTCTCTATGACTTATATACATAAAAAAAATGAGATAATAAGTATAATGCTCTTTTTACATTTAATTAAATTTGAAATATCTCAATATATTATGGTTTTACATTGCCCTTGTACATTTATTTTTGTTTGAAATTGCTTCTAATATATTTATTTTTGTTTGGAATTGTTTCTTATACATTTAGTTTTGTTAGAATTTACACCTTAAATATCTAAAACTTTTAAAACATTATAAAACTGTTAATTTCGGTTGAAAATAAGCACAAAGTCTTCTTATATGTGGTATATCAATTTTTATTTTTCTAAGTCTTATTACGGATAAAACTTTAACAATGTCTTGAGATAACTTCTTCAACTTCATTCTCAAACTATGTCACATATGCTCTATTCTATTTCTAAACAACGATGTCCAGATCGAAGTGACGGCGATGTTGTTATTCATTCATCTCGTCCATATTTATAATTAAGATATTGTATATTTGTGTTATGTTTTCAAAATTATCTCTAAACAATAAAAAAAATATTGATGATAAAAGACATAAAAATGTTTGATTGTCATATAGTTAAAATGTAAATAATATAATAAAAATTACGAAATATAAAATATGATATCGTAATACAAAACTTGTAACATGCTCTAATCGGTCGGCTAGACAGAACTTACACAAAATAAAATTTTAATTGGATAAATATAAGTTTATTAGTCAAAATAACTTATAATCCAAATATGATAAATATAACCTAGATGGAACCTTAAGTAATCGATTATTTTAAATTATAAATTAGTTATCAAGATTTTCAAATTCCAACCATAAAATAAGAATAATTTATATTTGAGTTAAGTTTTTCATTTTATACTATTTTAAAGAACTTAATTATTACACATAAAAATAAATATAAAATAAACAATTTCAAACAAAAATAAATGTATAAAACATAATTTAAAAAAAAAAAATCATATATATTAAAATATTTTTAACTTAACTAAATATATAGATATCATATCTATTACGCCATAAACAAAAAAAATTGACCGATAAAATCTAAATTTGGTACACTTCTCTTTCTTTATGTTGTTTTCAATCATATAGTTGTCAATTGCTTGTTTATTATTTACATTTCTATTCACGACATAAACGTGTTTTTTTGTAGTGATTTTTTATTTTTATTTTTTTTTTACACCCTATCATTTTTGATCTATTAATAATCACTTTTACTAATTTTTTCTGTGAAGATATTAAAAAAAAAAAAAAGTTAACTTTTATTAATAAATATGGGGAGTTTTTTATTTGAAAAAGTTAATTTTAGGTCTTGGGTGAGATGGCATGGTTTTGTCCATCCATACATGATAAGAAAGGGGCGTGTGCTATCCACATTTTCTATAATAACCAACCAACCAAGTAAGCAAAACCCATCTAATTCAATTCATCTCATCTCATCTTACTACTACTGCTGCTGTTCATAGATTAGTATTAATGGCGTCCCTTGTTAGCTTCTCCCCCGGTGGTGTTGGTCTCCTCTACGGCGGCGGATCCACGCCGGAATTGGTGAAGTCCGGCAGATTCAGTTCTCGGGTGGTTGTGAGATCAAGTACTGTAAACCCTTCTGTCAGGAAGGAAGAATCCAAGGTGGTTGATACTGTTGTTGTGGCCGATCTTGCCAAACCAAACACTGCCTACTGCAGGTAATTACTTTTTTAATATTTCTATTTTTTTTTTTAATTAATTAATTTGTTCATAACAAATGTAGGTGTTGGAGGTCCAAGACATTTCCTTTGTGCGATGGGAGCCATGTAAAGCACAACAAAGAAACTGGAGACAATGTCGGCCCTTTGCTACTCAAGAAGTAGATCAATTGCCAACATATTATTAATTAATTATGAATTAATGTTATCTGATGTTTCTCTTCATTAATTAATGGTGTGTTTTTTATTACCTGTAATAATGCTAGTCATTGGACGAGTTTTCTTGAATTCCAAATTTCTAGTTTTTGGTTCTACATCCCATTATGCCTTTACATATAGCCAGGGACGGCCCTCACTTTTGGGATGCCCTAATTATACTGACTGACTATCTAATTTGACTAGTTTTGGGATGCCTCACATTTTTTTAATTTTTTTAGTTTAGTACATAGAAATATTGGGTAGTCTTAAGCTTGTGGTTGTAGATGGACTTAATCAAGTAATTTTTAATGTCAATTTTCTTTGCACGACGAATAGGCAACAACAATATCATCTAGAAACAGGCCTCAAGCTTAGTTAGGCCTTTCCCTTTATTTCACGATGCTCAAATTGACCGTCAACATTTTCATGCCATAGCAAACCAAATACCAAATATATGCTATACATTTTTTGTTTCTAGGGTTTAAAACTTTAAAACTAGAATGAGCGTACATCCAAACTTAAGGCGTTTTAATTATGGATTAAACTTGTGACTTTATAAATGTATACATTTATCTTAACAATATAATCAAATAAAACATAACTATAAATGTACTTCACGTCTTAAACATAACATTTACATGACCATGCTTCAAACGGTAATTCACGCCAAGCGACGAAGCTCATGATCAAATTTGGGTAGATTGTTCTCTTTCGGACGACTCTTAGATGACGACGATTTCTTATTCAAGTAGATCTCGACCGACATATTCGTGTCTCTTTCAGTAGATATGATAAAAATTGGTGGTCAAATTTTTGATGTTTTGACGGAGCGCACATAATTTTGTTGCTTAGTTTTAAGTCACATTTTTTTGAAAGTTTACTTATCTTAAAATACCTTTAAAGAGATTTTAAAAACTTTCAGCTTTGAGTTTTCCATATATGTGTTTTTTTTCTTCTTTTTGTTGACTTTGAGTATATTTAATAGAATCGATACATTTTTGCTTTTGTCGTAACAATCAAGACTAAAGTTTGAGTGAGCAACAAATAGTATTTCAATACCTAACCTCTTTGAGACATTTTTTTAGTTTTCCGGGGTGTATCAATAGAATCGATACATTATTGTTCTTGTTGTAGCAATCAAGACTAGAGTCTAAGTAAGCAACGGATGGTGATTTAAATACCTGAACCAACACATAAACATTTTTCTCTTTTTTGTGGAGATTTTCTTTGTTTATTCTTTTTTCTTTTGGCATTTTTGTTTTGTAGTTTTTTCTTCCTAAATCATTGAGTTTTAATCTTCTCTTTTCTCTTGTATTGAAAGAGATGAGATGTTCTTTCTCAATTTGTGACTCTTGGCCTTGATTTTTGGTTTGAATTATTCCAGTTCTTTTTCTCAAAATCCTTCTTTGGAGAGTTTCTCTTTTGGATAATCGTGTAGAATAAAAAAGAGCTTATGATCGATATCATTCTCTCGACATTATTATGAAATTGTCGGGTTTGTTTTGAGATTATCATTTTTTGTGGAAGTGATAATCCTAACTTGTTTTTTGAAATCTTTTTTATTAGTTCATAGAAGGGATCAATATTTTCTTTCTTTCCTAACATTTTATTGTGAAGGGATTCAAAATTTTGTTTTGGTTTATTTAAGACTGAGCCTACAAGAATGTATGTTGCCTAGGTATATTCTCTTTCTTTTATTTTTTTCTTTTATTAAGAAGAATTAGGTCTTTCATAGTTAAGACAAAAGTCCTTTAATTAGTGGTGCAAGTTTTACAAAACTTGGATCAGATTATGTCGAAAAAAGATCCTTTTAGGACTGAGTTCAAGACCATTTTCAGCATAACATGATATTATACAAAATATCTCTTAAGCGTATCGTGATTTCTCGGGGCAATGAATTATCGCCTTCTACTGTAAATAGAGGAACTACTCCTCCGATAAGAATTTTCATTATCATGAAGGGTCCTTCCCATTGGGGATGAAACTTTTCCCTTAGATCGAGTAGCCTCCGAGTTCGTTTGAGAACAAGATCACATTCTTTGAGGTTTTTGGGTCTTATCTTTGTGTTGAAGGTATCTCACATTCGTTTTTCGTAGGCTTGGATTTTGCACAAAACATTTAACCTTTTGTCTTCCATTAGTGTCAGTTGATTATATCGAGATTTGATCCAATCTTCCTCGATAATATGACTTTATTAGAGTTGGAATCTTGATTTTAATTGGTTGTATCACGTCCATGCTTTAAACCAATGATTAAGAGGTTTCACCGGTCGAGGTTCGAGTGGTCATACAATATTCTCATAAAGCATATGACAATTTCTTTTGTCAATACTTGTATGTGTTAATCATATTTTTGATGATTCTAATCACATGTTATTTGTCGCTTCGACCGCACAATTGTAACACTTTCTCTTGGAAGTATCGGCCATTATCTGAAATCAGGGTGCGAGGAACTCCATACCTAGTGATGATGTTAGTGCAGATAAATTTTGCCACATTAGATGTTTTCAAGATTTTATAAGAACCTGCCTCTACCCATTTGGTGAAGTAGTCAATATCTACAAGTATAAACTCGTGTTCGTTTGAAGCATGGGGATGAATGTTCTCAATGACATCAATTCCTCATGTAGAAAAGGGATAAAGAGAGGTTATGTTATAGAGAGTATTGATGTTAGTGTATGTTTAATTTAGTATAGATTTGACACTGATGACAACTCTTTACATAGTTCACACATTATTGTTCTATGTTCTAGAAATAATATCTTAAATAGAGTATTTCTTGTGTAAAGTCATTCCATTAATGTGCAGGTCACATACTCCTGCGTGTACTTCTTATATGATTTTTTTCAATTCTAGATCATCTACACATATCATGTTTTGACCATCGAAAGATCGTTTGTAATGTTTGTTTGCTATCCAAGCATAATTAGTGGAATATTGGCACAATGCTCGTCGTTCCTTTGCTTAGAAATGGGACATACATTCTCCATATTCTATGTATTTTTTAGAGAGTATCATACCATGGTTTGACATAACTTTTGCAGGAAGTTTCTTTTTACTTTTCAAAAGCATGTTTTACTTTTGTCGGTTCTTGAGTGGCTTCACTTTGATTCCGTTGATTCATAATTGCAAGAGTAACCAAGGCATTCGCAAAGCGGTTTTGGCTTCTTAGGGCATGAACAAATGATACCTGATCAAATTTGTTCATAAGTTTTTTCAAATGAGCATGATAGAATTTCATATTTTCCCCTTTTACTTTCCATGTACCATTGTCTTGGGATATAACCAAATTAGAGTCGTCTATTACCTTTAATTTGGTTTCCCCATTTCTATACCAATTTGAGATCAAAGAGGCATGTCTCATATTCGGCCTCGTTATTTGTAACAGGATATCAAAGTTGTATGGATATCTGATTGTAGGTACTTTTAAGGTCAACCAATAAAATTATAATTTCATATCCTTGTTTGTCTGAAGCTCCGTCAAAGATTAATTTCCATATGCCTAACATCGCGATCATGATTTCATCATCAGGGAATTATAGTTCGTCTTGTTACTAAACAATGATGGGTTGGTCAGTTATGAAGTTTGTAACAATGCTTTCTTTTATAGATTTATGTATTGTGTAGGCTATTTTGTATTCGAATATCATCATCATCAATTTGGTTATCCTTTACGATAAGACTGTTCATTGGAATAAGAAGTGGATAGGATTCAATCTCTTGCATATGTACTGTCTTAACCTTTTGGTGACACATGCTAATACCCAACATACATTTTCAGTTAGAGTGTAATTAAGTTCACATCTAGTCATTCTCTTACTCATATAGAAATTTAAAATTTAAGAAAAAATCTAAAAACATAATTAAAATATTAGTGAATATAATAAATATCCAGAAAAAATAAAATATAGATTTTAATTAAAAAGAAAATTATTTAAAGATCAATTAATAAATATAGAGATTAATAATGTAAAATAAACTTTTGAAGGGTCTTCGTATTATTACATTTAATTTTTTTTAACTCATTTGTTTGGTTTAAGATCATCTCCAACCGAAAAACCCATTTTCAAACTCATTTTAGCATAAATGTCACATCAAACAGTAATTCTTCTCCAACCGAAAAACCAATTCTCAAACTCAAAAGAATATTCTTATAATATTCGTCTTTACATAAGCTTTTATAACTTTTTAATATTACCAATATATTTTACTAATTTATAAATTACACCACGATATTATAATATCATTCAATTATTTTAAACTTAATTATAAAAATTCATTAATAGATTTTTATAATTATATTTATAATTATTATATAATTATATATATGTATATATATATATATATATTAAAGTAAAATATTTTTTTGAACATTATTATAATTTTTTAACATTATTATAAATTTATGTTATATAAAAAATATTATATAAATAAATTAAATTAATAAATTTTAAAATAAGTTTAATATACAATATAGGATAAAATCAGGCCCAGGTTGAGAGAAATGTGAACAGGTCTGAACTTAACAGCAATGAACGCACTGAGGATGATAAGATAGGCAACCAAAAGCAAGAACAGATAAGGGTAAGGAAGAAGATAGGAAAAAGAATGAAGTGGGTAAGGGTACAAGCTGACCCTACTAACGTTGATCATATTGGTCATGTTCAGGGCATCGGTCCTAGGAATTTTGTTTTCTCAAGTATAGGTCTTGTTCAAAACGTCGGTCTTGGTCAGGGTATCGGTCCTGATAAAGAGGGACATAGACACACCGGTCCTAGAGCTTCTCATAAAACTATTGTTCCTTGCCATATTGACCATATTAAGTCTGGTCCTGGACTTGCTGATCATGAAACTACTCAAGCTACCGGACTTGCTACTACCGGTCCTGATGAAAAATGTGCAACCATTGCTGATCCCGGCTATATTAGTCCTGATACTGGCACAAGTCCTATTATTGTGGATGATACTATTGTTGGTCCTAACTCCACCGGTCCCAATACTGATCAAAGAACTTGTCTTGATGTAACTACATGTCCTGGTTCCAAAGTTTCTAGAATTCAAAGATCTGTGGGACGGGGAGTATTTGGCCCATATGAAATAAGCAAAATTGGGTCTGAATGCACTCCAATAGGTCGTGAGTCCACTCTTCACAGTTCTAGGAATGCAAGTAGGAACCGAAAAAATAATGTCATCAAAATTCGAAATGACCTGATCCTTGGGCTTAAAGCCACCTTTTGAGATGATGAACAGGAGAATCTTGAACAAGTAATAAAGAAGCTCTTGAGAATGGACTGGGAAATCTTGGGTTTTGTGAAATCAAAAGATCAAGTGCATAAGAAGACAATTTGGTCTTGAATAAGGCAGTGAACCTTAGTTCTGAAGTAGGGCGAATTAAAATCGATAACAGACATGAATCCAGTAGTGAACAGGTTCAAAGTCAAAAAAGACCTACTAGAGCAGAACAAGATGAAAATCGAAGACAAAGCGGAAAGATCTTGGATCCAAAAGCCACTAACTCTATCACTGGAGAAGATGAGATCTACATGAGACAACCCTCACTCAATGGCAATAGTATTCCATGTAATCAAACTGTAGCCATTGAGGATATCGAGGCAAGTGATGCTTATGATTTCTCTGATAAAGAGGTCCAGGACAGTCTAGAAAGTCAGGAACCCAACACTTATATTCATTCATGAATATAGTAACATGGAACATAAGGGGACTCAGTGACCCTCTAAAATGCAAAGAAATCAGGAGGATCATTGAGAATCAGAAGATCTCTATTATGGGTATTCTTGAGACAAAAGTCAAAAGTTGGAACGTTAAGAAAGTTAGCAAACTGTGTATTGATAGTAGCTGGGAAATCATTCACAACTCAAATGACAAAACGGGCAAAATCTGGGTTATTTGGGATAACAAAGTTATTGAGGTCAGGGCTCTCTTTTCAAATGATCAAGCAATCCTGGTGGAGGTCAAAGACAGAATCACAAGAATCGTGTTTAATCTTGCTACTGTCTATGGTAGCAACTCAAGCACTGATAGAAGACTCCTCTAGAATTGTCTCAGAAACTGGATCGGTATTGATAAATCTTGGGTTGTCCTCGGTGATTACAACGTAACCAAAAACGAATCTAATCGTAGCCCAGAATCTGAAATAACTCGGGATATGATTGACTTTAATGATTGCATCAGAGATATGGGTTGTATCGAGCCTACCAATTTTGGGAACTTCTTCACTTGGTCTCTACGAGAGGGAATGAGCAAATTAGAAAAAGTAGAATTGACAGATGTCTAGTAAATGAGGATTGGATTAACCAATTTCTGAGAAGTCAACTTCATATTCTGAATCCGGGTATATCTGATCACTATCCGATTAAATTATTCTGGGAAAAGGAAGAAAGGTTCAAAAGGCCCTTTAAAATTTTCAATTTTTGGATGGATAATAATAAATTCAAGGGTATTCTCAAAAGCGTATGGTCTATAGATGTTAGAGGTTCCAACATGTACATGGTTTCTAAGAAGCTTAAGCTCTTGAAGAATCATCTCCAAAGTTTTGACAAGAAGAAGTTCAGCAATATCTCCAATAGAGTTCTGGCTGCTAGAGAAGAATTGGAAGAGGTTCAGAACAAGTTATTAAGGGATGATAGTGATGAACAACTCAATGAAACAGAAAGGTATGCGTTTGAAAACTTCAGGAAGCTGAGTCTTCTTGAAGAGAATTTTGTTAGACAGAAATCAAGACAGAGTTGTCTCTCATTGGGTGACAAAAACACAGCTTTCTTCTACATAAAATGCAAGGCTAGAAATATGAGAAACAATGTGTACAGGCTGAAGAATGATGATGGTGAATATGTTCAAGGTCAAAAGGATGTACAAGATCTGGCTATCGATTTCTATAAGCAGCTTATGGGTACAAGAAAGCAGCATCAAAGTCACCTGAATACCTTGTATCAGATTATTGATAGGAAAATCTTTGCAGAAGATAGTCGCGAGTTGAAAAGGGTGGTCACAAAGGTTGAGGTTAAATAAGCTATGTTTTGTATTGATGGGAATAAAAGTACGGGTCCTGATGGGTTTAATGCACAGTTCTTTAAAGAAAATTGGTCGGTTGTGGGTAAATATGTTACTGATGGGGTTCTAGAGTTTTTCAAAAATAGGAAGATGTTAAAGCAATGGAATACAGTGGTTCTAACCTTGATCCCGAAAACTGCGGTACCTGGGAAAGTACAAGATTTTAGACCAATTTCCTGCTGCAATGTGATTTATAAAATAATTTTAAAAATCATTTCTAAACGTTTTAAAAATGTAATAGGAAAAATAATAAATCTTAATAAATCTGCATTCATCCTCAGTAGGACAATCTCTCATAATATTCTTCTCATTCAGAGCCTATTAAAAGGATATGGGAAAAAAATATCCCCGAGAGTGACTTTCAAAATAGATATCTACAAAGCTTTCGACTCTGTTAGATGGGAAACCATTCGAGACTTTCTAGTTGTTTCTGTTTTTCCTATGATTTTTATCGATTGGATTATGCAATGCGTTTCATCATTCTGCTTTGTTGTTAGCGTCAATGAAATCCACGGAGGCTATTTCAAGGGTAAAAACGGGGTAAGTCAAGGGGACCCCTTCTCTTCTTACCTTTTCGTAGCTATCATGGCGATCTTTGAGATCATCTTCGCGATATTCCGAAAGAATCGTCCATACATCTTTCACCCATTCTGTGAGGTAGAGGAGGTAACACATTTATGCTTTGCTGACGATTTGTTCATTCTAGCGCACGCAGACGTTGATTCCATTAAAACTATTAGGGATGCACTAACGTTCTTTTCTGAGGTAACAGGTTTAACTATTAATGAAAGCAAAAGTGTGGTATTTTATGGAGGTGTGAAGGACGAAAAAAAGCAGGACATATTCAACATCATGGGCATTAAGGAAGGCAACTTTCTCATAAGGTACTTAGGAATTCCGTTAACTGCGAAGTAGATTGAGATCTCACACTACAAGCCGCTGATTGAAAAGGTAAAAATCACGATATCTGTCTGGGCAACGAAAAAACTTTCTTATACAGGGAGGATCAAACTTATCAAAACCGTGGTTATGGGCATAGTTGGCTACTAGACGCAACAAATGGTCATTCCGAAGAAGATAATGTAGGAACTCGACACGCCGATGAGAAACTTTATCTGGGATAGTAGTAGAAGAGGAGGAAATAAAGTCAAATGGACCGCTCCCTGCAAACTGAAGGACGAGGGAGACATCGACTTGAAGAACTGTATTGAGTGGAACAAGGCTCTAACCTTCAAGAATCTGTGGGCATTGGAGCGCAATTAGGAGTCACTATGGATCAAATGGGTGCATACGAGGTTTATGAAACACGAAATCAGCATCTGGACTTGCAAAATTCACGAAGGTATGAGTTGGTCTTTGAAAAAGATTCTTAAACTAAGAAGCGATATTGCAGATCTTTATGACATCCGACTAGGGGACGGGGTAGGCACGACCCCTGATTCGAAAACCAGCATATCATCGACAATGAAGAGTTTCAAAATACCCGTATTAGATGGGACTGCGCAAAAACGAAAATCAGAGACATCAAAGACGGGAATTGGAACTTGCTCTTGAGAAGAATTCTAGAAGGAAAGAGGATACTTGATCATATAAGTAGCATACAACTACACGACAAACCAGATATTCATGAATGGAAAGCTGAGGACAATGGGAAGCTGGTATTGAAGAAAATATGGGAGGTAATCTGGGAAAAAGCGCAGAAAGTAGAATGGGCTCCTCTTGTATGGTCAAAGAAGATTATCCATCGACACTAGTTCATCCTATGGCTCGCCTTCTAGGAAATACTCAGCACTCGTGATCGTATCAGCAAATATATGAGCATCCCGGACGCGAGCTGTCTTTTATGCATAGGAAATGAAGAAACCATAGATCACCTATTCGGGAGTTGTTGTATTTCTTCGGAGCTTTGGGACAGATTCTATAAAAGCTTGGAGCTGATTAGTTTCCCAAACGAATGGAATGAAATCAAAGAAGTAGCACTACTCAAAGCCAATGAAAATAGATTTGCAACAAGCGTGTTCAAGTGCGGCTTTAGAGCAGTGGTGTATAACATTTAGCAAGAATGGAATGCAAGGGTATATGGCAGAACCCTCAGGAGTGTTGAGGAGTTATGGAAAGATACTGTATCGGATTGCAGCGCCCTCGCGTGAACGTGGAGAAGAATTCCAAGCACGGAGCAGAACCGCATGAACTGGAGTTTACCGTTTTTTAAACTCACTAGAATTGAAAGCATTGTAAATAGATAATTCATTTACGTTTTTAGCTTTTTAGATTTTATTTAGAATGTTACGACTTCAAAATTATTGTAGGCCTGTCTAGAATATCTCTTAAACTCGTGATTTTTTCCCGTTTTGGGGAATTTTTAATGAAACGACGCTAAGTCGTTTTTCAATATATATATATATATATATATATATATATATATATATATATATATATATGATAAAAATACAAATATAAACAAATCAAACATATAAATAAATTAAAATATAAATAATTTATATAAATTAATTATATAAATAAGTTTAAGGAAAAAAGCTCACTTAGACGTATGTACTTGTACAACTAGCTTATTTAGACGTATGTACTAATAAGAGATCATTTAAACATATGTACTATCAAAAATTGGCTCATTTAGCCTCTTTTAATAACCATGGTTAACTTTTATTTTTAAATTTATATATTTATTAATTAAATATTAATATATTTTCTCTCTCCTTCTATTTTATTAATTAAACCAGATAATTTATTTTATTCTTAATTTTTTATTATTATTTTAATATTAATTTCTTTTTATCTTTCTTTTTTTATTAGTTTTTATTTCTTATATTGCTTAAATTCTCATTTTTGAAAAAAATTAACAACTTATTTATAAATTTTATGTTTTACTGTAATAATTTAATTTTTTAAATGATTTTTTCTTATTTAATTTCTCTCATGTTTTAATATGTTATTTGGGTTTGATGAATGAGTTATTATTATTATTATTAAATTTTTAATTAATTTATTTTTGTATTGAAAATTTTTTTATTGTTGAAAGGATATTTATTGTTGAAAGGATTTTCATTTTTATATGTTAGGACCAAACAATTTTAAAATAATTAATAATCTATGTGAATATAAGAAAAAAAAATATAAAGTTAAAATAATTAATAATAAATGTTCATATATATAAAATAAAATAAAAATAATCAATAATAAATGCTCATATAAAAATAATAAAATAGATAAAAAGTAATAGAAGGTTTATTTATTAGTAATAAATGAAAAGGAATGAGAGAGAAAATATATTTAATATTTAATTAATAAATATATAAATTTAAAAATAAAAGTTAACCATGGTTATTAAAAGAGGCTAAATGAGTCAATTTTTGATAGTACATAGGTTTAAATGATCTTTTATTAGTACATACGTCTAAATGAGCTAGTTGTACAAGTACATACGTCTAAGTGAGCTTTTTTCCTAAGTTTAATATATATAATTAATGAAATAAAAGTTAAAGGACTGAAATGTAATAATTAAAAAATTATGTGTTTGTCTACCGTACAAACGCATATTTGCATGCTTTCGAGAGAGAAAATGAGAAATCTCATTTTGCGTTTTCATTTGGAGTTCGGTTGACCCAAAAATCTCATTTTGGGTTTGCGTTTCCAGTTCTATTGAAGATGGTGTAAGGGTTAACCAAATTTATTAACCCGGTTCATTTTATTTTATAGGGTGGGTAGCATTAATTTTTAATGTACCATATTAATTACTAAGATTTTCATATTTAATCATCATTAATGATATTTATACTTTATAACTAGGTCAAGACACAAGAATCCAAATCCCATTCCCACGTCCTAACATAGAAAAACACTGATATTTCATAATTAGGATCATTCACATTGAGAATATATCATTTTTATATGATGAATTTATTTAAAAATAGAAAATAATACTCATGAATATATGTACAAAGATGTAAATAAATAAACAAGAGTACAAATTAATATATGAAGAAACCATCAAATTTTATCTTTTTAATAGATATTTCATTCTTATAACCTCAACCAAAGAATGTAATAAAACGACTCTCTTCTAACCCTAGGCACCCTCGACTCATTAATGGATCTCCCAATGGCCATAAAATAACGCCACCCAACAAGTGTCTGCACCACACGGCCACATCCTCATCGACTTAACCAAAGTATGACATAAAAAACGATATTTTTCTCAACCTAGGCCCCGTCGACTCATTACTGCATGTCCCAATCAAATCCAATACACACTCCAAAAGGATTTTCACATCTCCAATCCATATTTGAATGTAATCATACAGTTATGAATAAATAATGCTCAATTGTTTCAAATAGGTAAAAAGAAATTTTCAACTTCGAACAGCATCGTAATTAAGTTTTACTCACAAAGATGAAATTTTGCTACTTAGAGGAATAGTAAAATTTATTTGTAATGCTTTAGGACAATCTAATGACCATATCAGTTGGGATCAATGACCCAATGCTGACCGTCGGTTCTGACCCGCAAACCCTTAACCCGAGCAAAGAGATCCACAGCTCGTCGAACACCATATTGATCGGTAGGATTAAAGTAGTCATGCCCAAAAATCACTCCTTTATGCGACAAAAGCTTATATCCCCGGTTTACATCTACCCAAGCCGAGTGAAAATCATGGGCAGCATCGATCTCGATCATATCCCCATAAAGACCCATTTGACACATCTTTTCAAGAGCCGCATCGGTCGAGTAAGGTAGAAATAAAATGGATTCGGTCACGTTTTTATGAACCAAATTCTGAATAAATTGGTACATCAACATAACATCCCCATTTATCATCGGTATGTCCAATCCAGGCCATGCCCTAAAATTATCTACGCAAACAATTTGCGCATTTAACCCCATTCTTTGCGTCATCTCCGCCATGTGAATAGCCGACATGCCCAAAAACGAACCAACCTCAATAATGGTCTTGGGTCGGTACCTACGAATTAGGTTACCAAAAACAGCATTGTTCGAATCCCAACCGTTGATCTTGGCTGGATCCAAGAAAGGAGCAACATGTTTTGGTGGGAAATCGTCGTAGGGAGATGAACCATTGTAGAACGCCTCCATTAGTTTGGTGCGAACAACGGAGGGTGGCTCCGGTCTGGCGCAACGGGTGGCGAAACGGTAGTGATCGGAGTCGGCTGACATGGAAGACGAGGAGAGGTAACCGATGACGAAAGATAGGAGAAGGAGGGATGCATAGATTGTAGGTTTTGTGAGTAATGTGGAAATCTTTCTTCCATTGTGTAGACGATATTGTAGATGTTCATCTCTCATTTCTTGTGTTGGCTAGAGGTGGAAGTTAGTTACCAACTATTTATTCTATATTATTATGTATATTTCTCTCAAAAGTGTTAAGATTATTGTTTGGTCTTTGGCTAATGCTTCAATGCTTCTTTTCTTGATCCACTAATGTAGCAAAAGGAACAGCCTTAATTAGGGTCCACAATCCTCTCCTCCTAAACAAACTCCTATAATCTTGTTTTAGAGTAAAACTTGTATAGTAATAAGTATTCAATAAGGTTATTTTTGCTAAAAACAATTATATGTATATAATGTATTAATTAGAAAGTGGGTTCCATGCATCTAAAAATAAAATATATCAGATTTTTTATGCTTTTTTTTTTTATTTATTTAGAAAACTAACCAATTCATACCTCTCACTTTAATATTATCTTGTCTAAACACATTGATAACAACTCTTTTCTTAGTATTGATTTGTTATTTATTAATATATAAATTGCTAAGATTTTCCTATTTAATTGAGATTTTATTCTACAGTTATAAATCCTTACAATTAAGTTAAGTCTACTTAGAGCCCTATATGTGGTTTATAAAAGCTTTATTTTTCTCTTAATTTTTAGTCTACAAATTAATTAATTTGAATTCCAGAATTCTAAAGAAAATATAAAAGAAATTTGCATTGTGACATGTTTTTTCATCTTAAAGATTTGTTCACACTTTTTATTATTTATTTTTTTCGTATCAAAATATTAAAAATTTTAACAAAGACAAAAATTTACTTTTTATAAATAATAATAATAATCATCTATCGATCTCTTATGAACCATTTTTACACTTTGAGTTAAAAAGAAATTATGATTAAAGAAACATCTAAAAGTAATATTATGGAACTGCTCTAAGATTTTTCAAGAAAGAAAAATATCTGAAAACTAAAAAGTTTTGACATTTCCGTGTGTGTGGAAGACCGAAACCTAAACAGACCCTATTGAAACTGGAAATTTAATCCGACAATCACCTATGTACTCCTGACCAAACGTGTAATGATATTAAAAAAAGATAATATTATAATTTTACACTTCCCTACCTCCCTATACAGAGTGATTCGATCACAGAGAATCTACAAGACAGGACAAAAACATGACACCTATTCTTTGAACCCAAAATTGATGAGTGGAAATGTAGAATGAAATGCTTATTATATAACTCCAACAAATTAATAAATTAAAAAATTACCATTGGCATAGACCCAAACAATGTTGAGGTGTTCTTTGTTATTGTGGTCGGGTTTTAACTTTTGGGTAAGTAAAAGGGTTAGAGTTTCTATTATGAAACGAATCATGATTTTCTATTATAAAAACAGGTTAAAGTATAAATACAGTTTTTTGTATTTTATCTTAAAACAAAAGTTGAGAGAGAGTGAACATCTAAGAGTTTTCTTCTTTCTTTCTTGTTCTTTGGCTAATCCATAGAGAGAGGTTGGGGGAACTTTTGATTGTGGAGTATTTCAATCATTCCTAGAGTAATCACTTCTTTCATTTGAGAGCAGGGTATATGTAAGTTTCTACTATTGACATTTATTTGATTTAGTGAAACTTATCCCTCCCGTAGATATAAGTCGATTTTGACCGAACCACGTATATTGTATTGTTATTATTTTGTGTCATTTCAGTTCTTGATAAATATGTTGTTCGTCATAGACGATTTGGAAACTAATTTGTTACAGGTTTGATTTTTAAGAATATTTGTGGTTTTGCTGATATAAAACCCAACAGTGGTATCACAACAGTATTGATTGGTTACGTGTTTTAACATTGGAGTAAAGTGCTCTGTTGGTTACCCGACGAAATTCAAACAGGAGATCAACTAGTTTCTTTGCTGGGGGTTTCGTCAGTTGTTAAGAGAGTAATAATGGGGAAATCTAGACCTGATATGGTGAGTCTGAATGGTACAAACTATAGGCAATAGAACTGATGATTAGTGATTTGTAAGTTTTAAATGATTTGAATAAGTAATTGAAAATGAGGGTGTTAGACCTAAGAGTATAAAAGAGGCTGATTGGAAAAAAGACAGATAGAAAGGCGTGTAGCTTATTCGTTCGTGGGTTGGTGTAAATGGTGTGTATCATGTTGAGAACGAGACTACGACGTATGGTGTGTAGAAAAAACTTAAAGCTCTCTACACTGGGAGGTCAGCAGAGAATAAAGCAGCACTTTTACGAAGGCTGGTGAATCTGAAGTACATTGATAATAAAATCAATTGCTGAACACTTGAATGAATTTCAAAATATTTTGAATCAGATGAATAGTATGAAGATAAACTTTGATGATGAGGTGCAATCACTTTTAGTCTCAGTCTCTTTGCCTATGAGTTGGGAGACATTTATTATCACTCTCTGCAATTCAACACCAAATGGTAAAGTCAACATGGCATTTGTCACCAGTTCCTTATTTGATGAGGAGAATCGAATGGGGGATAAACTCTCTAAGGCATATATGTTGGTGGCTGATAAAGGAATGTCAAAGGATAATATAAGTGGTTCGCATAGGGGCAAGTTTTGAAGCAAGTCTAGAGCTCTGAAGAAGGATGGTGCTTTCCATTATTGTGGGAAAATGGGTCACTAGAAAAACGAGTACTGGAAATTTAAAAATGATAAAGCAAAGGGTACAATGAAGCCCAGAGAAAAGAAAAAAGAGTGTTCAGATACATCTGTTTATGCTTCGGATGGTGAACTGACATATACTTCTAAATGTCCAGACTCTTATCTTAGCACGTCTTCAAATGAAACCACATGGATTGTTGACACAGGTGCCGCATTCTATATTACTTCATAAAAAGGTTACTTCCAGTCCTACAAAGCTGGTGATCATGGTGAGGTTCGCATGGGTAACAATGGTGTGTCAAAGATAGTTGGTCTTTGTGATGTTAGAATCAACACAAACATGGGTTGTTTTCTAACATTAAGAGATATAAGACATGTCCTGATTTGAGAATACATTTGATTTCCACAAGTAAGCTCGATGATGGAGGCTGCCATAATGTTTTCAGTGGAGGAGCATGGAAGCTCAGTAAGGGGTCCTTGGTTATTGCACGAGGTAAGAAATGTTGTTTCTTATACAAGACAAATTTGAAAATTGTCTATGATGCAACATATTATGTCATGATGGAGTCATCATGTGAGTTATGGCACAAGAGACTAGGTCACATTAGTAAAAAAATTCTAAATTTTTTGATCATGAGGAATGAGTTTCCAAATTTCAAGGATGCTCATCTTGAAGGTTGTGAGAATTACTTGAAAGGTAAGTAGCACAAATTCTCCTTCAGTAAGTCGAAAGTGGAACTGAAAAAGAATGTCCTTGAGCTGGTCCATAATAATGTATGTGGTCCTATGAAGATCAAATCCATAGGTGGTGCTTTTATTTTATAACCTTCATACACGATGCATCTAGGAAGGTTTGGGCTTATGCTATAAAGTCCAAGGATGAGGTTGCAACAAGGTTCGAGGTCTTTCACAAGCTGGTTGAAAGAGAGACGGGCAGGAAACTGATGAGGGTGCGGTCATATAATGGGGAAGAGTACATAGGCTCATTTGATTATTATTGTAAAGAAGAGGGTATTCGACATGAACAATGCCCAAGACTCCACAACAAAATATAGTGGTAGAGAGGATGAACAAAACAATGTTGGAACAGATGATTAGTATGCTCTCCCATGTCAGGTTGGCTAAACATTTCTGGGGTGAAGCATGAGCACTGTAGTGTATGTGATCAATTGTTCTCCCTTCAAGCCATTGAATAATAAGTGTGCAAAAAGTGTCTAGTCATGTAAAGATGTTAGTTATGATTTTTTACGTGTTATTGGTTGCAGAGCCTTTGTGCATGTTCCAAAAGATGAGAGGTCTAATCTAGATGAAAAAAACAGGCAATGTATAATTTTGGGTTATGGTGATGAAAAAATGGGGATACAAGTGTTATGACCCAATGGACAAGAAGGTTTTGAGAAGTTGAGATGTGGTATTCCTTGACGATCAGACTATTGAGAATTTTGAAGATGGTGACAAGCTTGATGCGCATATATGTGATCTTACTAGTCTTGAGTTGCCTCATGATGTTGAGGAGACAAGGTCACATGTAGTTTCAGACTCGGATAGTGATGATAATGTTCCTCAAGGTCAAGTAGAGGTACTTAGGAGGTCTACAAGAGAGAAAAGATCAAGTTCTAACTACTCGGCTACAGATTATGTCCTTCTAACTAATTGCGGGGAGCCTATATGCTATAAGGAGGCTCTTGAGGATGCTCACAAGGAAGAATGGATAGCTGCCATGAATGAAGAGATGAAGTCATTACTGAAAATTGTCACATATGAATTGGTGAAAAGACCAAAGAACAGAAAAGTATTACAAAATAAATGGGTGTACAAGATCAAGCAAGAGGAAAATGATAGAAAGTCAAGATAAAGGTTAGGATGGTTGTCAAAGGTTTAAACAAGAGGCATAAAATCGATTATGATGAGATTTTTTCACTAGTAGTGAAGATGACTTCCATCCGGGTGGTGTTAGGTCTAGCTGTTTGTATGGATCTTGAGGTTGAACAACTTGATGTCAAGATTGCATTTATCTACGGTGGAGCATCTTGAAAGTTACAATAAGAAAGGTGAGAAAAGCAAGGTGTGGAAGTTTATCAAAAGTCTGTACAGTTTGATGCAAGCACAAAGGCAATGGTATCTTAAGTTTAGTCGTTCATGACCATCCATAGGTACATGAAGACGTCTAAAAATCACTGTCTCTTTGTGCAAAAGTATGCTTCTAATGATTTTATTATACTTCTCATATATGTTGATGACATGTTGATTGTATGGAGAGACAAGCTCAAGATTTCCAAGTTAAAAAAGGATTTGGTTAAGTCTTTTGAGATGAAAGACTTGGGTCAAGCAAGACAAATTTTTGGAATGCAGGTCATTCGTGATCGGGTGAAGAAAAGGCTATGGCTGTCCCAAGAGATATATATTAAGAAGATTATAAAAATATTATGTATGGACAAGGCAAAGCCAGTTGCTTGTTCATTGACTACACACTTGAAAATAAACAAGACAATGTCTCCCAAGAATGAAGATGAAAGACAAGAAATGTGCAAGGTTTCATATGGGCAGTCTGATGTATGCAATGGTATGCAAAAATCCGGATATAGCTCATGCGGTTAGACTAGTTAGTCGTTTCCTTTCAAATCCTGATAAGATACATTGGGAAGATGTTAACATGGATAATGAGATATCTTCGAGGCACCTCTAAATATGCTTTGTGTTGTGGCACTAGAAGGCTACATGTTGAAGGATTTTCTGATTCAATATGAGTGGTGATATTGACACAATGAGATCAACTTCAGGGTATCTCTTTACATTTGGAAGAGGAGATGTATCATGGAAGTCTCGTCTACAGAAATGTGTTATTTTGTCTACTACAGAAGTTGAATATATTGCAATTACTGAATGTTGTAAGGAAATGAGATGGATGAAAGAATTATTGAAGGAAACAGGTATAGCACAAGACAAGTTTGTGGTGTTTAATGACTCACAAAGTATTATAATGTGAACAAGAATCAAGTTTCCATTCACGTTCAAAACACATCAAAAGAAGGTACCATTGGATCCATGAAGTGCTCGAGAAGAAATAGTTATACTTGGAGAAAGTGCATATGAATGAGAATGAGTCAGATATGATGACAAAGGGCTTTCCAAGAGGCAAGCATGAGATATGTTATGCCAAAGTCGGAATGGTTCTAGAAGGGGCGTCACGATGATGCATGTTTATAGAAACATTCTCCCATGGCTCGAAAGGGGAAGAATTGTTGAGGTGTTCCTTGCTATTGCGGTCGGGTTTTAACTTTCGGGTAAGTAAATAGGTCAGGGTTTTCTATTATGAAAACGGGTCATGATTTTCTATTATGAAAACGAGTTAGAGTATAAATACACTTTTTTGGTATTTTCTCTTAAGACACCATAAGGCTGAGAGAGAATGAACAGATTTAGGGTTTTTCTAGTTTCCTTCTTGTTCTTTGGCTGATCTAGAGAGAGAGGTTGGGGGAGCTTTTGATTATGGAGCATTCTAATTATTCTTAGAGTAATCACTTCTTTAATTTGAGAGCAAGGTATGTAAGTTTTTATTATTGACATTTCTTTGATTTAGTGAAACTTATCCCTCCCGTGGACGTAGGTCCATTTTGACTGAACCGCGTATATTGTGTTATTATTGTTTTATGTTATTTTAGTTCTTGGTAAATCTGTTGTTCGTCATAGATGATTTGAAAATTGATTTATTACATGTTTGATTTCTAAGAAGATCCGTAGTTTTGCTGATAGATACCATTAATGGCATGGAAATTGAGGTATTTTCAGCATTTTTGGAAAACCCTCCGCAAACAATTTTCAGTCTCAGTCCAAATTTCGTAGCATAGACCAATTAAGCTATGTAATTTTGTCTACAAATTATTGCAAAGGCTAAACATTAACTACTGATTAATCAATTGAGTTGGGAGCAAAAATGTGGTGCTTATATAAGAGAAAATAGTAAACTAGATGTTACAAATAAATTAATATTTAATTTGGACCCTTAAATTTACGGGTACATGAAATTTTAAAGAGTATTTTGAGATAAATCTCATAATCTCTATAAAGATGAGTAATCCGTGTTGACTTTGATCATTCAATGTTGATGATATTAGAATTTAAATTGTAAATGGTTTTTGATAATTTAAATTATAATCTTGACTATTTGAGGTTGTTCGAAAATATTGTTCTTAATTAACTTTATCTAATTATTTTGTATGGTTAATTATTTATTTATTTTATTCTTAAAATAACTACACATGATAAATATATTTTCACAAGTAACCCTATAAAAAAAAGCATATATATATATAAAACTTTCTATCATTTGTCAAGAATCAATAAATTAAATTTAAGACCCGATACAAATCTAATAAAATATATGTAGTCTATGACTTGAAACTTGCACCCTAGGGTTTTTGGGGCATGAATCTGGTGCACCCCGTGGAGATCATGTCGTTCGGTTTCAATTATTATGGAATTATCTTAGGACGACCTTTAAGCATTTGTGATGGAGGAGTTGACGCCCACAAACCACATCCCATATTGTGACCAAAGTTTCCATTGACCTTTTAAAGTTCATTGTCGGAGTTGTTTTCCTTTGTCTTCGTCGTTTCGTTTGTTTGTCACAACGGTGCATCCATTTTTTAGTTTCGGTTTGTAATATTTTGCTTGATGTCTGTCTTCATGAATAAACATGTTATAATTTGGTTTTGTTTGATCACATATAAAGTAGTCTTTGCACTACCATGCATTACGAATGTTCATGGTTTGATTCGATTCAATTCAATTTTTACAATTTAATCAGCAATCAAAATATAATTTGATTATATAAAAAATGATGTTCATAATCGGACCTACAACTAAAAGGTTGGATTACTATCCGCCAAACATTTAATTTGTCAATTGTTTTTTGGAAAAGTAGTTATAATTCTTTTTGTTTTTTAATTGTCATCCTATCATGAGTAGATTTTTGTGCATGTTTGGTTGTCAAATTATCTGCTGAAAATGATATAAATTTGGTTTCTAATTTTTATGGTTTTTTTTATGCTTTTAATGATATAATTTCAAGAATGATTATCTGACCTTCCAATTGATAATGGAACCCCAAATACCATCAAAGTTATAAATTGAACTATAATAATTAAATAATTAAACACATTTGAGAAACTTTTAATTTTCAACTTATTTTGATCAAGCTTCCAGATAAACTGTTTGTATATTCTTAGAAAAGTTTGAATTTTTTAAATAAATACCTAAAAAATAACACATTTATTTAGATTAATAAAAAAATATTGTCCTAAAATATAATTTTACTAGTTCGAATCATTCTCAAGCCGATACACATTTTGAAAAACCGAAACCGAACTGCTCTTCTTCGCGACTCTTGAACTTTTATTCTTTGTTTAATCAGTTTATTTGGTACATTTATCCACACTTTTAAGTTTTATCTCTTAGAAAATAATTTTCAAAATATTTTTAGAAAAAAATAAATTTGAAAGAGAATCTATACAAATATAAGTAATTATGGTATCATAACAAATTATTATGTAAAAATTTAGTCAAACCTTCCTTACTTCCAATATGGTATAATTCTAAATATTAAGATAGAGTCAAATTAGACTACTTATTTCCTTACTTAAAATATTATAATATATAGTTACCCTCCAACTAAACATTCTCTTTAACTTTTCAGTATCTCTGCTTGTGCGGCTGAAATTGGGTTGCAACAAAAAGAATATGATGAAGAACCAAACAATATAATCTCTGTTAAAACCCTAATGAATGTTTCTTCTTCAACCTCCATTCTCTGGTGATCAAATGGCAGAAGATATATGTTTTATCAATAAGGTTTTCACAATAATATATATGTACTCTGTTTTCAAACATTCATTATTTGATTATTGTTTAACTGAATAACAGGAAACTCTAATCCATGTATACCCTCAAAAGAAGCAGTCAATACAATCAAGAACAATTCTCATCATGTTTTCAATGCTGATTGGTATTTATATCTGTTGGATATGTATAGAACAATCGAAAACTCTGCCCATATCACACAATGAAGTTATTGACAGGCCAAGGTTATCGTCGTGTCATTTCGAAGCCGTTGATAGTTCCCAACTCCCTTATTTGCATTACCCAAAACCCGACACTTTTAGCAGGTTGAACACAGTTTCTTTTCTTTGTTATGCTTTGAATGATGGATGATCAATTTTGTTGTTTTTTTGTAGGGATGAATGTGAATGTAATCCTGTAAGGTTATTTGTGATTGTATCTGAACAGAGATCAGGAAGTGGATGGTTTGAAACATTATTGAATAGTCATGTTAATGTTAGTTGTAATGGTGAGATATTTTCTATTAAAGAAAGGAGAACAAATATTTCTTCTATTGTTAAGACTTTGGATAAAGTTTATAATTTGGACTTGTTTACAAGTGCTTCTAAGAACCATTGCTCTGCTGCTGTGGGATTCAAGTGGATGCTTAATCAGGTATTAATTCATTAGTAGTCTAATTATTATGCATTAATGAACTATTTATAAACTATTTATATATAATTAGGGTTTGATAAATCATCACAAAGAGATAGTGGAATACTTCAACAGAAGAGGAGTGTCTCTAGTATTTGTCTTGAGAAGAAATTTACTTAGTCGAATGGTGTCAACGCTAGCAAATTCATACGATCGATACGCTAAGTTGTTAAACGGGGTTCATAAGTCTCATGTTCATTCTCCCCGAGAGGCAAAAATATTATCGAGATACAAGCCAACTATAGATTCGGAATCATTAGTGAGTAATCTCGATGAAATGAAGGTGACAATGATGAGGGCATTGGAAATATTTAAGGGCACAAGGCATATGGTTTTGTATTATGAAGATGTTGTTAAGAATCAGAATAATGTGAGTTTAGTAATTAGTTTTATTTTTTCTTTTGGTTTGTGTAATTGATTTTGATTTATTTGTAATATTGGTGTAGAAATTGGTGGAAGTGCAAAAGTTCTTGAAGCTTCCGGTGAGGAGGTTGTCTAGTATGCAAGTTAAGATACACACGGGACGATTATCCAACCATATTATGAATTGGGAGGAGGTTTATAAGACGCTTAAAGGGACTGCTTATGAGAGGTTTCTCGGGTTTGATTATTGATGACAGATGTTGCACAACTTCGTGGTAAATAGAAAAGAAAAAATGATGAAAAAAGTCTTATTTTTCAAGATTTTATTTTCGCTGAATAATTGTTGATTCACGTAACATTGCTATATAAATTACATTAGATGAAATCTTCTCAAAAGATGTATATGGATTGCTAAAATATTAGAAATTTCAATTAAAATCTATGTAAATCTTAAAGGATATTATGTTTTGATTTTTTTATGCACTAAGGGCATAAAAGTCATGGAGTCACAACAAGAGGAGGATGCATGATTAATAGAATAAAATTTTCGGAGGAATTATAATAGGCTAACTTTAATTTCTATTTTCTGTAATGTACAAATAATCAACTTATTAATGGATGGAGAAACATACTTCTAGTAATTAGGATAACTATTGCACTTTTAAGAACAATACATCTATCATTTTATACTAAGTTGATTTTCTTAGTATACATTGTGAGTATCGGAACACCATTCAAAATGATGTTTTTCTAGATATTGTGTTATTCATGTAATCATCTTTATTGATGATCAGTTTCATACTAAATAGATTAGTTGATGTCATTTGTGTTAAAGTGCGAAAAAATTGCGCCGCACATTCTCTTGCACTATTAATCACGAGACGTATTTGAGATTTGTTTTTGTCTTGTTTAAGGTTGTTAGGGTTCTTTCAAGACAATTGGTTCTAGTTTTGTGTTTTGTTAATAACTGGATCAACAAAAAGCCCAATCCCATCTATTCCGTTTTAGTTTTTTTTTTGTGGTATTCAGTGAGGTTAGACCATATGGCCCAAATACTCTAGTGAAGAAAATCAAGAATTTTGTTAGGTTTATTTGATATTTTTCTTAAGTTCTTTTGGTTTTATTTCTAACTAAGTACTCAATGTATATAACTTCTTCTAGGTTCTAACCAGTTTTTATTGGGTGGTTTTTTCAAAGTGTTTGTAATCTTCCCTATAGTGTAAGGAAATTGTTTTAAAATTAATACTAAATATAACAATGAATCACTATGATAGTGAAAACAAAATCAAGAATACTCTTAAAACATAATCAACTAAAAATAAAACAATTGCAAGATTTACCTAAGGAAAACATCTAATTATAACTTCAGTTAAATTTGTAATCAATTTAAGCAAACACAGTACTTTTTAACCATAAGTACTTTTTCATGCTATTATTTTTACCAGTTATCACCAGCCTGTCTCATAGCAGAAATTATATGCACGAGACAACCCAGTGACTGAGGAATAACAAAATTGAGAGATTCAGAACAAAGGAACAAATCAGATTAAACAAATATTATTTGAAAAAGGGCTAATGGTGAGTTCATAAAAGATCACCTACTTGTCTGTATAATATTATAATATGGGAAGATGATTCTGATCATATTTATTATTAATATAGTTTCTGAAAACATACCAACCGCACCATGTTCAGAAATATTGAAGATCCGGCCGTCTTTAATTACATGCACCTTTTTCTTTTTCTTGGTCAGATTCTGAAGTGAAAAGCTGAGATGGTTGGGCCTTGTTTGGATTCCGGTTATTTAAATAATCGGAATTCATTTGGACTCAAGACTATCTCCTTCCATATTCAACAACATGCAAAGAAGAGAAGAAACCCTGGAAGCAGAAGCAGTGGAAGATAATCAACGATAATTTTGATAATTTTGAAATATGGGGATGTTTGTTGAAATTTATAAGGTCACTAATATAATAAATAATTGTACAAATACATATTTAATATAAACTAAAATAATGTGATCTAATATGAAATTAAGTTTTTAGTTTACGAGTATATTTGCCATTAACATAAAGTGAGGATACCTAGTGAAATTTTTAATTTTATAAAGAGGTTAAATTAAAAATGACCAAACTATAATAATGTTAATTATTTTATAACTGTAATGATCCCCATTTGAAGTACGATCAATTCTATTTTGTGGACCCACAACAACAATGAGAGAAAAACATTATTGGCGTACTCATCAAATTGGAAGAATCATTTAATCGTACTTCAAATAGAGACAATTACCGTTATAAAATAACCAACATTATGTTAGTTATTAGAGTTTCGTCATTTCTAATTTAGCCCCTTCATAAAATTAGAAATGTCACTTAAATATCCTCAATCTATATTAATGACAAATACACTAATAAGTCATAAACTTACCCTAAGTCATAAACTTAATTTCAAATCATATTACATTATTTTGATATATTAAATATGACATTTGCACAATTATTTATTATACTAGTGACCTTATAAATTCCAACATTATTATTTTCACTGAGAACTATTTTAGGACAAAATGGATAATCAAATTCATGATTAAACTCTATAACTTAGTAGAAAGATTAATATTTCAAGAACAAGATTATTTATCTTATAGAAAATACAATTAGTTAGAGTGGTAAGAATAGTTTTTAAAAGAACAAAAATCATGAGTTCAATTTTTATCTAGAAAGTCGTAAATGGAAGTGGAAGACGTGCTAGGAAGTGGAAGACGTGCTAGCTTCCTATATTAAAAAGAATGCATATTAAAGAAGATTCACAAAATTTAACAAAAGTTCAAGCAAAATTGGGAGCTAAACAACTCTACCGAATCAATGTTGCATAAAATCGTAGAAACATTATTGTTTCCTTTTTCTTTTTTGAATTTTAAGTTGGTAAGTTACCACAATTATACATTTATTGTTTTCATAAATTGAGAATGCAACATAAAGAACTATATATGTACAGCTAAAGAAACTGCACATGATAACAATTAAATATAGATGCAAAAGGGTCCAAACAATGTAAGAACAACTTGATATTGTTTTAGCCGTTGGGATACCCCAAGGGACGAAGAAGATTCACTCTATTATGCTTGAGATTCTACCAAGATGGCTTTAGCATGTTTTATTATAATAACAACTAACCAAATATACCCTGTTTTGCAGCCTTACCAAAACAGAATATCAAATTCTCTTTGTCCAAGAATAAAAGTTGTATTTCTTATTCATTGGAAAGTGGAAGACGGCTGGCTGTGTGGAGCTTCCCATACTTGAGGAGCCAAAAACACAAACAACCAAAAGGAATCTCTAATTTTCTATTGCTGTAGAAAAGAATATGTAAAATGGAGGCTGAGATTCGAGATCCCAAATTCCAAGTGTATCATAAGCCTGGATTGACTTATTAATAATTATTTCAACTACTAGACAAACAAAACTATATAAAAATGTCATGAAAAAACAGGAGTGGTGATGGACTCCAATGCTCTTTTGACCAGGCTTTTTTATATTTACCAGAATATTTTTGGTTACTGAAAGACAAAAATAAAAGAAAGTAACACTACAATTGCTTAAAATAAACATTAGAAAACAATACAATGACCAGTGTATTGTTTGAGATGAATTCAAGAATTGGTATAGAGGTGTAAGACTTCATTCCCTAAATGGGGAGTCATAATATCATATGTTTAATCATCTTTCATACATGTCAAAGCAACCAAAAAATGTATGAATATGCCAATCAAATATTTAATTTACTCTTTTTCTAAAATGAGCACAAGTGAAATGGGGTTTATTATTGATCATCAAAATTAATGATCTCATATGAAGTTAAGAGACGAAAAAATACATAATTAGAAATCAAGTCATATAAAGCCCATCTATAAAATGAGATAAATGACTAATGACTTGGCTTTCCTTCATGCTTTGTATTAACATATATATTAATCTAGAATATTGCTGTTAAAAACTACCACCATATTATTAAAAATATTATACTGTGATAATATTACTATCTTAATACAAAATATTTGTTGAGAGAATCGTAGAGACGGCACTGTTGTTTGATCGGGAAAGGAACAAGGGAGCAGGAATTTCGGGTTTTATTTATTTCCTAGATCAAGTACATTTATTTTTGTCATTTCATTAAGTTCATTTATATAATTTGAGCTTATCAAAATGCATGCCAGGGTTAAAGCCTAATTTAGACATGATGATTAGATTCTACAATAGAACTTTATATTCTATCTTGGAGAAACCATCTACTTTAATAACGACCACTTGATGCCTGGAGGAGCAGACGAAGACTATCTCTTGAAATTGAAATTCTACTCTTTCGAAGTCAAGAGTATTGACAACCATTTTTTGTCCAAGTTCAGAGTTATACACATCCTAAGATAGTTTTCGGCGTAATCCATCATTCTGTACCTATAGATTTCCACGTGAACCCCCAAATATTAAGAACAAAAGGGCAATGCATTAGCATGTAGGATGTCATTTCCTCCTCGCTATGACACATTCTGTATCGACTAACAACAATGACCCCTTTGCGTTTACAACCGCCGTCCTTAGGAATCCCTTATGAATTGCATCCCAACCAAAGAATGATTAAAATACTACCTTAATACTAAACTCTGCATCATTTAATTAATGGCCCAATTTAAACATTTAAGAACTATAACGCCAGCTATATTTTAAGATTGTATATTATGAATAAGACAACCATGTATAACCACATTAAAATAGATTACTAAAGAGAGAGGAGTAAAACCACTGATGTTCATTTGTCCTTACAAGTAAAGGAACTTGATTTCCATTTTCAAAATGGGAAGGGTACAGGTTAATGGAGTAGAATTCCAAAAAATGCTCTTAAGTACTTTATTTTGAAAATAGTCTGCACATGCAAATGGTGAATGCACGTGAAGTGATAGTAACTTGCTCTTTGGTAGCTTAAGCTTTTAGATGAATTCAATACTTTTTTTGAAAATAAGTTATATACTATTCTTTAGGACTTCTACATAACTGTATTAAAACAAGAGATTTTACTATCTTCAAACAAGGAATTCATAATATCACTCTTATCAAGCCTTCATAACTTAATTGCAGAGAAGTAATCATTTAAATATAGCATCGAGTTCCTCACAGCAACTGTAAGTTAGGTACAGAAGTATTTGCACATGTTTTTCAAATGAAAGAGATCTAATGCATCTGAGAGGCGTCCACATAAAGTATGTCTAAGTGGAAGTACAGTAAAGCCTGTCTTCTTGGTACATTTGAATGGTGTTAAAATGTGAATAAAATAAGCTTCAGTTGTATAATTAACATCTGAGAAACAAATTGTTTAACCAATAAAGTATAAAATACAATAATGTGCCATTTCAACACAAGGAAGGGTCATTATAGAGCTAGCTTCTCTCATAGTAAATAGTACTAATGAATATCAGAATATCCCATCTGGCATTAAACCAGGTCCTAAATGAAATATAACAATTTGATTGAGATCATATACAATAACTGAATCTCAAATTCAAAAGTAAAACTATCACATATTCTAATATCAAGATTCAACTTCAACTAAACTTACCCCATATCAAAATGAGATCAATTCAAACACTGAATGAACAACAGAACCATTACAAAAACAACAACAAAAAATCTATGCAAATGGGAAATATACTAACCTCATACTACTCCCACTGCCCAAATCTTCCTCATGGTTTATTTTAAGATTGGATATTCTCACTGATTCGTTAAGGAAAACCAAAAAGGATAACTGCCAAAGGATCACTTTTTTGAAATCCCTTAATTTTATACAAGATGTTATAGAAAATGCGCATACATGTGTATCTGTCAACAGAGAGAGAACAAATAGCACATGCAATGCAATACAATAGCTCCCAATATTGATAATATAATAGCGAGATTGAACTCAATACCAAACAGAAAGAGGTTACAAGAATGAATAAAAAATTCAAAAGCAAAAGAATTCGCGTCGAGAAAAGCCAAAATACAAAATTAAACTTACTGTCGAAGATGAAGACTGAACAGAAGAATGGAGAATCATAAACACGCACCTCCTATTGCTATTATCCCCGCTAATCTGTAGCCCTTTGCGCCGGCGCTATTTACGGCCGATCAAACCTCGGGCCTTTGTTTTGCTCCATTTAGGGCATACTTATGATTTTCAAATTATTAACTAAATTATCAAATTTCACAGATCTTTTTTATAGAAGCTAATATATAGTTAAAAATATAAATAATCTTATATATTATAGAATTATGCTTTTTAATATATAAAATTTTACAGATAATTATTATAATTAATATATTCATATTTAAAAATATATTTAGACATTATGCCTAGTTTCATTCTATTTTATTCTACTTATTGACGTCAACTTATCCAGCTTATTCTGAAGTAAATTTGATATGATCTGAGCTTAAGTTTAATCTTAAGTTGTTAAAGTACATTTGATATGATCTCAGCTTAAGTTTAATCTTAAGTTTAATGACGTTAGCTTATTCTGAAATACAATTGATATGATCTCAGCTTATTTAATCGTTAAGCTTTGATATATTTGATACAGCTTATATGCTCAACTTATTTATTTTTAATATTTATAATATATTATTTAATAATTAATATTATATATAGATATAATGTTATATATATATATATATATATTTATTAATTTAATTTTAAATATTAATAAATAATTTAAATTAAAAAATAATATATATTTAAAAATAAATTATATTAATATATTAATTTTATAATTTTATTTTTAATATATAATTTTAATTATTAATAAATGACTTAAATTAAAAAAATAATATATTTTAAAATAAATGATATGAATATATTAATTTTTATAAATATATAATTTTAAATATATTTAATATAAATATGATATAAAATATATATAGATATATATAAAAATATTTAATAATATTTAATAATATCTTTTTCACATTTTCACACTTCTCGATCTAATTTTTTAATTGTCAATTTATATTTGTGCTCTCTCACACTTTTACTATTATTATTCATTTCGGAATTTATCTAAATTGTAATCAGTATTTTAGATAGTTAATTAAGATTAATTTGATTTCTAAAATTATAATTATAAATAAAAATGATTAAAAAGTGTATTTATATTTTATATTTTGTTTAATTATTTTATATATTAAAATATATATATTATAAATAATAAATAAAAATATATTTAAATATATGTTTTTTATTACAATAATTTTATATAAAAACATTATAAATATATGGAATAGATGAGAGAACGAATAAAATGATTAGAAAGAGATTAAATATATGAGAGAGAATGAATAAAATTATTAGAAACAAATGAAATATATGAAAGGAAATGAATAAAAACATATTTTAAAATAATGAGAGAGAAAAACGTTAAGATTATAATTTTAAACGCTAAGATTATAATCTTAAGTGTGTTTGATTGTAATTTTGTGCGTAAGCTTATTACGCAACGCCCATACACGGCTTATTAACGCCGAATCAAACAAGGGCCATGTCTACATGATTATTTTATTAAGAACGATTTGAAATGATTTTACCAACTAAAAAAGAAACTTGTACAAAAAATTATAAGTTAATTGTTCATATTTAATTATTAATTGATACTCATACCTCCAATAAATAATGTGAAAAAATATATTTAAAATTATTTATAAAAAAATATATCTCTTCATTTAAAGTGATAATAATATTTATATAATCAATATAATTCAAATGTCCATTTTATTTTTAATTTTTTTAAACTTTAACTGTTTTAAATTTTATGAGTATGTCAACCCTAAATTAACAACCTAACTCATTTAGTGTAACATATTGGGTCGTGATGTAGTGCAATAACAAAATTACTTGAGAAAACCGTGTTTTTATATACATTTTAAAAAAATAATATAAAATTTAAAATTATATAAATTTAATGTTACACCTTTATTATTTATTTTAAAATATAAAATTTTATTAGTTTAGTTGATTAAATATTATACTTATAAATTGAAGGATTATAAATAAATATGTTATTTTTAATTTTATTTTTTAATTTAATCGATTCAAATTTATAACGGGTTTACCCGCAAATTATCAACTTGACAGATTTACTTTAACCAAATTGGTCGTATATTGTGATGCGAAAATCTAATAATTTGTGAAAATTGTATTTCTATATATGCATGAAAATTGACTTATCATAATTTATAAACAATATTTTTAATTTATAATAATATTTTGAATTTTTAATTCAAAATAATCTAAAAAGAGATTAAAAATTTATGGTTAATTAAACCCTAATTAAAATAATTAAATAAAAATTTAAAAATAATTTGAAGTTAAAATATTGTATTTATTTTACCCAAAATAAACCCAAACAAAGAGTTGAAATTATTTAATTATAGTTTTAAACATAAATTATTTATAATTTATGCCTTAAAACAATTAAATAAATACCCCAAAATCACCCAAAAATAAAACAAATGATCATAATTTTCATTATCTTGTCAAAAATATTTTTATGTATTAATTTGATGAAGAAAAACGCAATAAATAGTTAAAATTTGATTTCAAATCAACCTTTTATTAAAAATATAAATTGATGATCTTGTGTGGCGAAAATAAAGAATTTTATTGCAACAAGATTCTTAGCCATCGGATCAGCGTCGGATTTTCATCCTGCGCCCAGGAACAAGACACGCACCCCGCTGTAATGGAAGCACGCGCGCGCTCGAAATCAACTAACGAGGATGCTAACCACGTTAGCCGAATTGCCCTAGCGCCAACGGAACGCAACAGCGCGTTTTGTTTAAACAAAACGACGTCATTTTGTTTGTCTCCTTCGCGAACTCCGGAGGCCGCGCTCGACGCCGAAGATCTTCCAGAAGGGCTATCTCCGTCATTACTCAATCTTATCCCTCTATTTTTCACCAACGTACACGTCTCTACCTCGCCTTCAATTCCCCTATGGTTTGAAGTCAAATCATATACCCTAGCAGGCCACCGAAGACGAAATTGAATTCAAAGGATAAAACTTCGATAGCCAAATCGAAGTTGAATTAGGCTATGATAACCGACCTAGCTCAGTATAAATACTCTTTATCCATTCCTCTTCCAATATATTAAACAATCACCAAATACTACACCTCATTCGAAGAATCAAAGAATTCCGGCAAACTAGATTTTGTAAAATCTTCTCCGCCAATCAAAGCTTCAATTAAGGGCTTGGGAAAACTCCCTACACATCTTTGGAGTGTTCTCCAATCGTTGGTAAACTTCCAAACTTATTGTAATTCAATTTGTGATTCAAAACTAGATTTTTCCAACTTTGATCGAGTTGATCATATTTAAGGTTAAATTTATATTTTATTTGTTTAAAACCAATCCCTAGATGATTTACATGCTTTCCTTCGAAAGAGATTCGATCAATTCAACCTAAATCGAAAAACCCAAATTTGATTCGAAAATCTGGAAAATTTGAATTTTTTGTTCTTGAGCTTTAAGCTTTAATTTTTTTATTCAAATAATTGCAAACATGTTTGTAAACATGTTAAAATAATTTCCAAATTATTATATCAACATCCCGATCATGTTTCATCCAACTAATTTTTTTTTAAATTTGAATTTCGGTTTTGAAAGTTGTTACATAGTTTGATTGATGTTCTTGTTTTGGTTGTGTTCGATTATAAACATCATTTCAAAGTTGTTGAAACAAGAATTCGGCCATTAGATGGCTTAAATCAAAAGTTCCCAAATTTTGCCCTAAAATAATTTTGAAAAATCAATTGTTATAGAGTTCGATTGATCGTGTTTAGGGTTATGGATTATGATCCTTACATTTATATGAGTTGATTGCAACTTACAGATCATGATTTCATGGTCTGTATCAAAATATACAAACCTGTAATTCTTCATACCAAATGAAGAATACTCAGTCCTCGATGACCGAATCATGTAGGACCGGGATCGAGAAGTAGGACCGAGAACTCTCGGTCCTAACCTAGACCAATGACTAGTATTTTTAAGTTAGGACTGAGACCTAGGACCAATGTTCTTGAGTTAGGACCGAGATGTAGTATTTGTGTTCTTGAGCAAGGACCGAGGAATCCAATCAAGGATTCTAACCTAGGACCGTTAGGTCTGACCTGAGACCAAGACTCCCAGGTTCACGACCGAGAAAGCTAGACTTGGGACCGAGCCTCCTAGACCTAGGACCGAACAACCTAAGTTTGGGACCGAGCCTCCTAAACCCCATGATCGAACCCTCTGGTCCCTTACGCAAGTGTTCCAAACCCTGACCTAGACCACCCCGGTCTAGACCGAGCACGTCTAAGCCCAGATTGGTAAAAACGGACCCAGGCCCTAGAGACTCCGGTCCTAAGGCATGTTTGGTTTCACTTTTGAAAATCCAAAATAATTTTTGAACCTAAAAACATTTTTAAATAATCCCGAAATATAAGAAAATGAATTTTAAATATTTTTATGATATTTCTGAAACAAATATTTTGGCTAAGGCCCCGTTTGGAATTTATTTTTGAATTCTAATACTTTTCTGATTTTTTTTAGATTTTTTTACTAAGTTTTATATCAACGCAATCGCAGGTGCTCTTCTAAATAATTTTGTACAATTATTTACGTAAACTAAACATATCTTTGTTTTGGACTCCCAAACAACTAATTAATGAAAATAAATGTTATAAATAAAACTTTTGATAGTCAGACTTTTACTTTATGAATAAAACCGTCTTTTGACTGGCGCAGATGATATAGCGTGAAACCCTTTTTCAAGTGTAACAAAAAAACAAACCCCTTAGAAAAACTCTAGTATAAAGTACGTTTGTAAACTTACATTTTATTGATTTTTCTAGAATCATTTGACGACTCTATTTTCAAATAAAAAATCATTAATTATGTTTAATTATTTAAACTAGATTTCAAGTCAAATCCCTATATTATTAAAATTTGAATAAAATAAATTATTTTTTTTACATAAATAATTTTAAAAGCTCCTTAGTATTTTTAAAATATATTAAAAAATGTTTTATTTTTAAATATGTTTGATACGCAAACCAATGTTGAAACACATCAAACCTCGAGTTACTTCGCGATTCGCGATTTCCCTGTATTGCTATGTGTCATCCAAACACGTGTCGTGTTTTTCTGTGAGGGAGCATTTTCGGGTTATATATATCATTTTGAATTTATTTTTTATGACTACGATGAAGATAATAAATTATTAGTCAACTTATCTTTTTATTTGTGTAATTTTTTTTTGTTAATGGCTTCTAGTTGACATTTACTAAACACTTTAATTTTCATTATTTTTTTTTTTTGAAGAGTATGAAACTTTTAGGATTTATTAATTTGTTGATGACTTATACTTTTAGTCTAAGCTAATTAAGAGCTTGTTTGGAATCAATTTATTTGAATAAACCAAAAGTTTATTTAAATAAATTTATTTGGTATAATTTTTAAAAAATGGATTTGTTTGGTGAAAAAATTTAAAGGAATTAATATATAAGAGAAAAATATTTTTTTAATAAAATAAATAAAAAGAATTAATATTTTGACTAATAAATTGAGTAATATGATTAATAATGAGTTAGATATATAAAAATATATATTTTTTTGTATTATAATTTTTTTTGTTTTTAAGTAAAAACATAGTTTGATCCTTAAACTAACAAAAATGTATTAACATAACCTCTAAAATAATACAAAACTAATACAATTTAGTTAATGCAATATAAAATTTATTACACTTAAATAAAAAGAACAAATTAAATTTTTTTTCCCCAATAAATTGTGATCATGGAAGACTGCATGTGATGTTTGCTTTGAAGGCATTATAAAATGTAGAGAGTTAACAAGTGGTGAGAATTTGCGAATAGAAAGAATGACTGACCCTCCATAATCTTTGGGGGGCGGAAAGCATTCATGCATGTCAGTTTGTTAGTACATGTGTGCCATATTTTATACTTAATTATTTTATAATTAATTATAAATTATCTCCATTAAATTAAAGCTCTAATTATTTAATTAGACAGCAAATATATATAAGGTTACATACATTTGATCGTACGATCCAGCTAGCTTATGCATAAATAAAAGATATATGCATGCCTAATTGTCTAAATACAAAGCCGTCCCCCGCCCCGCCACTTACCTTCTCAATGCCCTTTCGTTAAGGGAGTGTCTCAATCTAACACTTTAGGTAAGCATAATAAAATATTTTTAAATTATGATAAAAAAAATTAATTAAATATTCCAAGTCAACATTTTTACATTTCAAAGAAACACAAAAAAACAACTTAATCTTTTTTTTAAACGGTTCATCAAATATTATAAAATAAGAAATTTTTAAACACAACGAAACAAAGATAACATCAAAAACACGAAAATCATGAAAAACAAATAAAGGAAAAAGAAGGACCGACATGCCAAAAGGAAAATGAGCTTTAATATGTCAATAACTTTCTTTTGCGAACATTTCGTGTTATAATAAAGTTGTTTTCCATAACCTTTAACTTGCATATTGAGTTATTTTCCATTACTCTATAATGACTTTAATATCCCTTCTTGCAATGACTATTTGTTTTTTATTTCTTTAACTCTAAATTCACCCAATTAACATGGGTGCAAAACCTAAGGTAGATCAGTTGCAAAGTGATGTTTCATGTCAACTATAATCTTAGTAATTAAATCACTAAAGTTTAGGAGTGTTTTTCTCACTAGAATTTTCTCTCTAGAATAATAACTCTTTTTGACAGTTCCATTTTTTGATGAACTGTTTTTTCATAAGTTGTTTGTGCATGAATGAAAATGAAGTTCAAAAAATTGCAAGAGAGATGTACAAATACCCTAGTCATCTCACTAGTGGAACTAGTCGGAGGCGTCACAATCTTTTGGTCGAACGATGTAAATATATCATTTAATAGCTTCATACAATTTTTTGTCGATAGTGTGGTCTAATGGTCAAGGCTGTAGGGTACTAGGAGACTATATTTTATTTATGGGGTTGTCTGGAAGAAAGGGATAAAGTAACTTTGGATTATAATTGTAAATATAATTTCCACAAATAATACTCCACGGATTGTTTGTGGGAATTCAATGATACGATGTATACCACAAATAGTACATCAAACGTGCAAATTAATCAAGCTCGAAAGATAAAATTTTAAAACTTCATTAATTCATGCAACTTGATGGCGATGTCGAATGGAGGAAGCCAATATACATGGTTCAATAGAAGAAAAGGAAACTAAGAGATACATAAAAATTTTTATAGAACTTTTTGTAATTCTGAGTGGAGAGAAACCTATTAACATGTAACTATTTTTTCACATCCAGTTGTAGGTTCCCATCATTCACCTATTGAGATCACAGTCGATGGTATGAATCATAATAAAATGCAAACATTTAAATTTGATTCTAATTACTTTAATATAATTCATGTACTAATTTTATAAAACATCATTGGAACACATATGGTGACGTTTCTTGTCTCTCTTTGTTAGAACTTAAATTTCAGGAATATATATCAATCCTAAAAGAATGGAAGAGAACCAATATAAGGAATAACAAAAAAAAAGATCAAAGAGTTTCAAAGAGACCTCATTCATTTATAAAATGTTGCTCCACCACATCACGATATGGAGAATATAATTAACATAGAAAAGACTAATTGATCTTTTGTGAAAAAAAATAAAGGTATTGGAAGGATAAAACAAAAATAAATTACCTTCAAATTGAAGAAAAAAATACATGATACTTCCATATGAGTACCATTGGCAAGAGAGAAACAAATAGAATTTAGAGGCTAGTTGATAATTTTGGAACATGGGAAAAAGTAAGAGTAGAATTGGAAATTTAATTAAACGATTTATTTAAATATGGTAGAACGAGAAATATAACATCTATCATCGATTGTATTGAACCGAAGTCAGGGATGAGTGGAATGAAATGCTAATCGAAACTCCAACAAATGAAGAGATTAAAAAAGCTAAATTTGACATGGATCCATATAATGCAGCATGCCCTGATGGCTTGTCTTGACTATATTTTCAGCACTTTTAGGACACAATTAAAACAAATCTTGTTAATTCAGTCATTGAGTTTTTTTATAATGTCGAGATTTGAAAAGCCTCAACAAGACAATTATCAGCCTCAAAAGTTAAACAGCTTAGACCAATCATCTCATGTAATTTTGCATATAAAATCATCACAAAATCATTACTAACCGATTACTACCACTTATGAGTCAATTTATCTCAGAAAAATAATACATATTTATTAAAGGAAGACAAATCCAAGACAATGTGTGCATTGAACAAGAAATCATACTTATGTTCAGAAAGAGAACCAGGGAAAAAATTGAATTTGTTCTTAAACTTAATATGTCAAAATCATGCATGAATTTATCTTGGTATCCCATTTGAATAGTGAGATAAAAATAATAATTTATTAGGAAAAATTGAAGAATATGTTCAAGGGTGGAGAGTCAAACTTTGATCACAAACGGGAGGAAGAGTTGGTATATACATTATTTCAAATAACTTAATATAAAGAATGTTACTAATTTCATAAATCAATTATTTCAACATGCGGGTGAAATATGACGACCCCCTCTATCGTTGAAGTTTTCAAGAGGACCCGTACCCCGAAAGCTACAAAAGAAAACTCCAACCCAATCTCGGACGAACGAGCGCAAGAGAAGATTGTATGTTAATTGACTTTAATACAATTATATATAGTTTTTATATAAATGAAAATTAATTTCATATGTGTAGGCGGAGATGGAGGAAGTAAGAAGCAACGAACCAGATATCTTTGACTTTGACTTGACGGAGAAAGTGTGTGAACGTCAAATGCATGGGACAGTGATTGGTATGGGATCCGGCGTCCGACCCACACACTTTCGAGAGGATCGTCGGAGTAACAACAATTCTCAACGATCCACTGATCAATTGTTGGAGGAGAATGTACAACTAAAGGTAGATGTGAGAAACATGGCGTTGACAAATGTGGAAATTCAAAGGAGGGATATGGAAAGAGCGGAAATGATTAGTGAAATGGAAAGGAGGGATAGAGAAAGAGTGGAAAGGGAGAGTCAAATGGAAGCAAATAGATTGTAAAGGAAGAGTGAAATCGCAGCGGAAAAGATGCAAATGACGCAAATAATGGAGAAATATGAACAACAATTTGAATTCTTAATGAGGCAGTATCAACTCCCCTCCCCCAACTAGTTAGTACATTATAGTTTTTGAACAATTGTAAACATTTTGATTCGACTGATAATAGGTTGTTTGGATAATTGGGTTTGATTTAGAATTTTAGAATTATATATGATCTTTTGGTTTATCAATGTTATTGTATATGTATTGGTTTGGCTGAATAGGTTTTGGTTGTAAAAAAATGATTGGCCTATTTGAGACACTTATAGGGGCAATACCGAGAGTTATTTCGAAAACTCTCGTTTTTTCCCTTTCAAGTAAACCCAGGAGTTATTTGAAAAACTCTTGAATTTTCTCTTTTAAGAAAACCGAGAGTTATTTGAAAAACTCTCAGTTTTTCCCTTTCAAGTAAACCCGAGAGTTATTTGAAAAACTCTCGGATCTTCTCTTGTAAGAAAAACTAAGAGTTATTTGGAAAACTCTCGGTTTTTCCCTTTCAAGAAAACTGAGAGTTATTTGAAAAACTCTCGGATTTTCCCTTGTAAGAAAAACCAAGAGTTATTTGGAAAACTCTTGGGTTTTCTTGCAAGAAAAAATCGAGAGATTTTCAAATAACTATCGGGTTTATTTGAAATGGAAAAAACTGAGAGTTTTCCAAATAACTATCGAGTTTTCCAAATAACTCTTGATTTTACTTGAAAGGGAAAAACCGAGAGTTTATGAATTCTTTTTTTAAAGGAATTAAATGAGTTGAATGAGAAAACATGATAAAAAAAATGAGGTATGAGATTCAAAGATTGTAAAAACATGAATAGAGCTATGTTGGCCAAACAAGCTTGGAGATTAGCACATAATCAAGAGTTTTTGTTGGCAAATTTTTTTAAGACTATATACTTTCCAAACTATCATTTTGGGATGCTAAATATAAATCTAATTCATCATAAATGGATTTGGAATAGTATTATCCGAGGCAAGGGTCTCCTAGATGATAATATGAGATGGAAAATTCTATCGGGTAAGACAATCAAGAATTTGGAACATAATGGATTCTATCAAGTACCATACTAAACAATAAATGTAATTTTTCTCAAACTCATGTCAATTAACTCATATTTGATGATGAGAAAAGTTGAAATATTGAAATTTTGCAATCACTTTAGTAGGTGTAGAGGAAGTTGATATGAAAGTTTAGACTTGTCTAATGTTGGACAATATAACGTTAATTATGGTTATCTAGTTGAGACTTAGATCAACCATTAGAATAATTTACAAAACGATTTTAATATTTAGGAAAATTTGGAACCTTAAGTGCCCACCAAAAATAAAAAATTTACGTGGAGAATCCTTAACGAAGTAGTGCCATAAAAAATGAATCTTTGAAAAAAAAAGTGATCACTAACATTATGTGTAGTCAATGTAAAAAAAAACTCACATGAAACAAATAAACATGCTCTTATTGATATTGTCAAAAATATTTGGCATAAATAAAATATTCAAATTAAGTATTCTTACAATAATGATTATTCTTTGCAGGATTATATACTCTTAAATTTGAAAAACATTGAAAAGAAAAAAGATGATTAGTTGGAAAAAGTTGTTGTGTGAATATGATAGGATTGTAATGATTATTCTTTGCAGGATTATATACACTTAAATTTGAAAAACATTGAAAAGAAAAAAGATGATTAGTTGGAAAAAGTTGTGTGAATATGATAGGAGATGTGGAAGGCAAGAAACAATCTTACATTTAAAATCAAATTATGGACGAGAATCAGATTATTAGAACTACCGTACAAGGTTTCCGAGCATATGGTCATGCTAACTTGAAAGAAAAGTCGCATAAAGAAAGTGAGTTGGAAGAAACGCACAAATAGATCCATCCAAATTAAATCATTTCACATGTAGATGTGTCCATCAATAAGTGTACGAAAAAAGTTATGTTATAGTGTTATTGTGCATGCCAAGTGGAGAAATTATTAAGGAGGGACAAAATCTTTTGAGGGTGTTGATGTCACAATTGCTAAAATGGAGGCTTTAAGCGAAAATGACGGAAAAACTAATCTTGATGATGTTATATTTTCTGACTGTCAATTGGATATTAGAAATCTCGAAACCTCAAAGTTGAGCACATATTGGAAGGCGAGACCGATAAAAATAGACATTCTTAAATGTTTAGAAATTAAAATGAGTTTCAAAATAGGTTGGACTAAGAGAGAATTCAACTATGTCACACATTGGATTGCAATAAAATGTAAAGAAATCGATTCACCGATTACATAGAATGATCTTAACCTTCAACAAATTTAAAATCTACTTCTCACTAACCACAAATGTTTTGTTGAATTTGAACGAGTTGTTGACGAATCAAATTCTCGATAATTGAACTAAATTAAGATACCTTAATAGATAGAATGAAGGAGAAATGAAAGAATTCGAGAGATGACATATATATGCAAGTAAAGTATTTGAGAGTTTTATTGAGTTATTTTCTTTCTCATCTACATGATCTATTATTCTTAGGCTTGTTTGCTTTAAAAAATTGATATATTTTTTTTGTTGGTTTTCTTTACCAACAATGAACTATTATTGCATTTTCTTAAACGCAATATATATCACTTTTGAAAAAAAAAAAATTAACCAATAAATTGATCTATATTCATTCTAAATAGTAATCATTTTTTAAAAAAAAAAAACCTTTAAGATATCTTAGAATGATATAAAGAGTCTTAATTTAATTAAGGTATTTCAACAACTCTAATGACATAGAAATTCGATCCTTGGACAAATTAAGTTGGTTGGTTAGATCTTTAATGTGATTTTTTTAGTTAGTCTAACCATGAGGAAGGTGCATTTTTTTCTCTAGTAGTTTTCACAAATAAGGGTGACAATAGACGGGGAATACATTAACATTTCTGTTCCGTTTTATTTCGAGAATTTATTTTTACTACTATCTCCATCCGTTCAGTTTCATGGAATCCCCACGGGGCACTATTTATATTATTTTCTCTTAAAAATAAAAATTTATATAATAAAATTATATAAACAGATTTTTTAATATGTATATATTATAATATATATATTTATTAAAAATTCATGTTTTAATACAGAAATAAACTTAAAACTCTTAAAAAGTATAAAAAATAAATATATGAGTGATTTTATCTATTGAATTGTGTTTATAGTGTTCGGGACAGAATTATGATGAGATCGGGGTTAGGGTGTTCAAATTTGGTTTAACTGAATATCCGAACGATTTCGAATTCATTAAATTAAAGGAATCAAATATAAATTTCATTTTCAGTTTTCGAATAAAATTTTAAACACATTCGAATTCAAATACGATTTTCAACTTAATTACGAGTTGGGGTTTGAACTCAAAAACCAAACCAAAAATCAAATTTATATTTTATTATATATTTTATAATCTATTACATATAGTTTTCGAGTTTGATAATAAAATAAAATAAAATAATCAAACCAAAAATCAAATTCGGTTCGATTTTATTAAAATTGATTCAAATTGGCTAAATAACTAATAATTCGAAATACCGAATTAAGTAACTTGAATAACTCGAAAATCGAACCGATGAATACATCTAACATGGTTGAGTCAGAGCGAATGACACAAATATCATTTTTGGTCGACTACTAGTTAAATCGGAGAGAATCACTCCCTGACAGAGCAATTTGAATAAAAAAATTATGGAACAATTATAATTGTCATCCTTATTTACAAAGTATTGAAAAATACCTAGTTAATTTAGTTAGGATGAATTATCACAAATATGTTATATAAGATGATTGTCTAAGTTTATACCATGATTTATAAAAACTACATATATTATATTTTTGCTAGAATATACTTTAATTATTTATATTAATAAATTTAATAATAATTTTTCAATCTGTACTATATATTAATTTAAATATGTTTCCAAATAAAATTACCAATTTCACTCATGAAAGTGGACCCAGACTTGTTTATGACTTTATTTCGAAAAAGATATCACAAATGTACAGTTGGCAAATAAATTTAAAACAAATGTTGCATTGTAACTGACTTCAATTCATTTTGGTATGCACGGACCAATATATACAGCTCACAGTAAGGAATCTTCCTAGATCTGAGGATAAAAAAACTTCTTAAAAACTCTATAAATAGCTCTACAAAGCTGATCAATATCTTCACACCATTCACAATATCTCTCATTCTCTCTATACATTCTTAAGCTCTTACTTAATTACTTAATTAGCTTATAATGGCAAAACTATCTCCCATTTGCATTTTCTTCATCGTAACATTACTTCTATTAACGTCCGAAATGTGTGACGTAGAAGGAAGAAACCTTAACACGATGTTAATAAAGCATAAGAAGAAGACATCATCATCAGTGGCTGCTGCTAAACATAGAAAGTTGCAAAGTTCGGGAGATAATGGAAGCTATGCTGACTCGTTTCGACCAACAACACCTGGTCATAGCCCTGGCGTAGGACACTCTATCAAAGGCAACATTGAAAATTAGTAAGGCATGCATTAGAGAATCTTCTTCTATTTCCATATTATTATTTTGTAAATTAATGTTCTTGTTTTATTTAATTGCTAGCTCTAGCTCTATCTGTATTTTACTATTGTAATGCTCATCGATCATGTGTAATTTTTCATACTTTTGACATTCGTTGCAAGAATATTTAATCATGATGTTAATTTGTTCATCTTTCTCATGGTTGTATTTTGAAATATTAAACTTGCATTGCAAGTACAATTAAAGCACCAAAATCAATATGCAGAAAGCTGAAGAAAACAAAATGAAAAAGGCAAGTGAGGGAAAGTGACAAATGAATTATAAAATGTCTCATTCCCCAAAAAATGAATATATGTTGGAAACAGAACGAGATCCATATAGTATGACATTAATCACTGGTAAAAAATCGACCTTTACCGACGGTTTTTACCGAAGGTTTTATAAAACTCTCCTAAATACTCCCGAGAGAAACAAATCTTTCGGTATTAAAAATAGATTCTGAGAGGGGTGTAAAACCTTCGGTTTTATTAATTATTACCGAAAGTTCTCTATAGAACTTTCGGTTTTTACCTTCCCAAAAACCAAAAATAATTCTAAGTGTTGGATGTGGGTTAATTGCGAAGGTTTTTACAAAACCTTCGGTTTTGCCATCCCGGAGATTTTTAATTGCGAAGGTTATTCAAAGAATCTTCGGTTTTACCTTTTTTGAAATTCTCTTTTGCGAAGGTTTTCCAAAAACCTTCGGTTTTGACTCAATTAAAAATAATTATAAGTTTGGTAATGGTTATTTCCGAAGGGTTTTTAATAAACCTTCGGTTTTGACTAATATCAAAACCGAAAGTTATATGAAAACCTTCGGCATCTACCTCTATAAATACAAACCCTAACCCTTCTCTTTTTCATTCAACTCTCTCCTTTCTCTCTCTCCCGCGCCGCAGCCGCATTCTCAACGCCGCTTCTTCTCTTCTCGCGTTCAGGTTTGTTTCATTTGTTTTTTTATTTGTTAGATTTGTTATTTTGTTTGATTGAAGTTATATTAGATTTAGGTTACAGTTATTTTGTTGGATTAATATATATCTGAAATGCATTTAGGATGGGTGATTCATGGAATAGTCTTCGGCGTACACCGGAGAAACTGCCTCCGTGTTACCAGAATTTGATAGCACAAAAAGAAATTGCGGCACGCGAGGAAGAGGTCAGACAAATGACGTTGGAAATGGAGCAAATCCGATTGAGGGATGCGGAAAGAGGCCGATTGCTGAGTGAAATTAAAGCGGACAGGGCTGAAATGGCCCAGAGATTAGAGAATCTCGAACAGGAACTTGTATTGTTGAGGAGTCGACTAAATCAACCACCCCCTCCTCCAACCCCATATAATAATTTCTAGATTATATTGTTTGATTAATTATGTGTTTAGTTTTCTGTATGAATGATGATATTTTAATGTGTTTTGTTTTAATAATTATGAATTATTATTATTATCTTTGTTTTTGGTTTAATATGTTGTTATTGAAATATTTTATTTTTGCTTGTTTTTCACTTTTTGGGGAACAAAATCTGAAAATTTTCTAAGTATGGGGAAGGGTAAAAACCGAAGGTTTTCAAATAAACCTTCGGTTTTGACCCTCGGGTAAAAAAAATCTAAGAAATTTCTAAGTATGGGGAAGGGTAAAACCGACGGTTTATTTGAAAACTTTCGGTTTTGACCCTCGGGTAAAAAAATCTGAAAATTTTCTAAGTATGGGGAAGGGTAAAAACCGAAGGTTTTCAAATAAACCTTCAGTTTTGACCCTCGGGTAAAAAAAATCTAAGAAATTTCTAAGTATGGGGAAGGGTAAAAACCGAAGATTTATTTGAAAACCTTCAGTTTTGACCCTCTGGTAAAAAAATCTGAAAATTTTCTAAGTATGGGGAAGGGTAAAAACCGAAGGTTTTCAAATAAACCTTCGGTTTTGACCCTCGGATAAAAAAATATAAAATTTTCTAAGTATGGGGAAGGGTAAAACCGAAGGTTTATTTGAAAACCTTCGGTTTTGACCCTCTGGTAAAAAAATCTGAAAATTTTCTAAGTATGGGAAGGGTAAAAACCGAAGGTTTTCAAATAAACCTTCGGTTTTGACCCTTGATTAAAAAATTCCAAAAAATTCTAAGTGTGTGGAAGGGTAAAAACCGAAGGTTTATTTCAAAACCTTCGGTTTTGACCCTTCCCAAAAACATCCTATTTAAGGTCAGGACCGAGAGGTTTATTAAAAACTTTCGCAAATACCCATCAAAACCGAAAGTTTTCAAATAAACTTTTGGTTTTACCACTTGACAAATTGTTAAATAAATTGGTTTTTTACTTTCCAATATAGACTCCTAACAAATATATTCAAGTGTGTGTTGTATTTTAAAAATTAATATTGTGTTTAATATTAAAATGTTTATAATTGTGTTTGATTATATAGAGAAGTGTATATGAATGTTTATGTATGATTATCTTATGAATGTGTGTAATTTTTGATCATATGGATTGTGCAATATTTTAAGGATATCAAATGTGTTAAATTAATGTTGTTCAAGGTCATTAGAAGGTGAGAAACCAATTTATTTAAGAAATTGTGAATTGTTAATTCCGAATGTTATATCATTAACTTTCGGAAATAACTATCAAAACCGAAGGTTAATGATATAACTCTCGGTTTTACCCCTTCATAAATTGTTAAATGAATTTTTTTTACATTCCAATATAGACTCCTTACTAATATAATTAAGTGTTTCTTGTATTTTAAAAATTAATATTGTGTTTAATGTTAAAATGTTTATGAATGTGTTTGAGTATATAGAGAAGTGTATATGAAAGTTTATGTTTGATTATCTTATGAATGTGTGTCAAGTTTGATCATATGGAGTGTGTAATGTTTTAAAGTTATCAAATGTGTTAAATTAATGCTGTTCAAAATCATTAGAAGTTTGAAAACAAATTAATTTAAGAATTTGTGAAGTGGTAATTCCGAAAGTTAATGTCATAACTTTCGGAATTAACCATCAAAACCGAAAGTTTATTTGAAACTTTCGAAATTGACCTTGGTCAAAACCGAAAGTTATTTGAAAACTTTCGGAATTGACCTTGATCAAAACCGAAAGTTATTTGAAAACTTTCGGAATTGACCTTGATAAAAACCGAAAGTTTTCAAATAACTTTCGGTTTTGACCAAGGTCAATTCCGAAAATTTTCAAATAACTTTCGGTTTTAACCTTTTTAAAAACAAAAGCCCTCATCTTTCCCGATCCCTTCTCTCTCCCCGATCCCTCTTTCTTTCATTCAACCCGCCGCCGCTCTCTTCCCCAATCCCTCTTTCTCTCATTTATCCTACCGCCGCATCTCTCCGATCCGACCACGCCGGCAACGACACGAACCGACTACGCCGACGACGTCGACATCCTATTGAAGACCCGCCATCGACGACGCTGTTGGTTCATCCTGCCGCCGCGGATCTCGTCGGTGATTCAACTTACATCCAACTACTACACCTGCCGGACGACTCCACCTGCAACCTCCACCTGCCGCCGCCGACTTCTCCGTCGCTCCGCCGCTGCCCAGTAAAGGTAAGGTTTTTTTATTTTTAAATTTGTTAGTTAAGTTTATATAAATTGTTGGATTAGTTTAGTTTTTGTTTGAATTGGATTATATTTTGTTTGATTTAGGTTAGATTTTGTTTGAATTGGATTGATTTAGGTTTGATTTTAATTTGAATTGATTTAGGTTAGATTTTGAAATGAATTGATTTAGGTTTGATTTTGAAATGAATTAATTTAGGTTTGATTTTGATTTGAATTGAATTGATTTAGGTTTGATTTTGATTTGAATTGAATTGATTTAGGTTTGATTTTGAAATGAAATGATTTAGGTTTCATTTTGATTTTGAATTGAATTGATTTATGTTTGATATTGAATTGAATTTATTTAGGTTTGATTTTGATTTTGAATTGAATTGAAATGATTTAGGTTAGAATTGAATTGGATTGAATTTAGAATTGAATTGGATTGAAATTTGTATGAATTGGATTTAGTTGGAATTTGAATGAATTGGATTTTAGGTTAGTATTGATTTATGTTAGAATTGAATTGGATTTAGTTGGATTTTGTATGAATTGTTGGATTTGGTTTTTGATTCATACTTTATTGTTTGATTAATAGGGTTTATTATTGTTCGATCTACCTACAGCGCCCGCTCTTCTTCGTCGCTCTTTTTGTGCAAGGTTAGTTATTGTTGTTTTATTATATGGTTAGGTTAGTAATTTAATGTTAGATTTAATGTTAGATTTATGTTAGATTTAATGTTAGATTTATGTTAGAATATATGTTAGATTTTAATGTTAGATTTAAGTTAGATTTATGTTTGGGTTGATTTATGTTAGATTTTAATGTTAGATTTAAGTTAGATTTATGTTTGGGTTGATTTATGTTAGATTTTAATGTGAGATTTAAGTTTGATTTATGTTTGGGTTGATTTATGTTAGATTATGTTTGAAATGTTGAATTAGATTGGGTTTGAATTAGATTTGATTTTAGGTTAGAATTGTTATATGGAATGAATTGAGTATGAATAAAATTATGTTGGATTAGAATTGATTGCTTTGAAATGTGTAAGAATGAAATAATGTTAGATTATATGTATGCTAGATTTAAAGTGGAATTTTGGTTGGATATGTAGAGATTATGTGGAATTTTGGTTGGATATGTAGAGATTATGTTAGAATTATGTAATCCTAATTAATTTAGACAAAGTTAAGTAAATAATAATGTGGGTTGTTTTCCATTTTATTAGAAAGATGGAAGTACCCGATAAAAGCTGGATGACCTTACGTCGAGATCATCCAGATTACGAGGAGGGTGTTGACAAATTCCTCGAGTTTGCTGTTAGGAGTACATCCAGACAAATAGTGAAATGTCCTTTCTTGAAATTCTTGAACACGCCGTTTATGGAAATAGACAAAGTGAAGACTCACCTCATCATTTATGGAATAAATGTGCATTATGAGTACTGGTATTGTCATGGAGAAAAGAGACGTACTACTCAAGTGGTTAATGACGATTTCGATGAAGATGCCGATGACTACGATCATGATGATGATGATCAGTCAGAGGATGTCGTGCCAGAATTCAACGATCCGAGAACGGAGACGAATAATACAGTTAACGAAGAGGTCAATGAAGAACGTTATATGCACAATTTCATAAACGATATGTTCTCCAACGTTAATGATGTCCCGAACAACCATGAACCAGTCGAAGATGCGCAGAGATTTTATAAATTGTTTGATGATTCCAAACGATCATTGTATGAAGGTGCTCGAATAACGAAATCATCGGCACTATTGAAACTACTTCACATAAAGAATGTCTGTCAATGGACAAATTCTTCGTTCGATATGTTGTTGCGTCTACTTAAAAACTACATATTACCGATTGACGCTCAATTGCCAAACTCCTACTACGAAAGTAAAAAATTCATTACTGATATCGGGCTTAAGTATGACAAGATAGACGCATGTAAGAACAACTGTATGCTATTTTGGAAGGACAACAAAAATGAAGATTCTTGTAGAGTTTGCGGTCTTTCAAGATGGAAAGTCGACCAAACAAGTGGGACAGTTCGAGAGAAGCAAAATGGGAAATTCATTCCAAAGAAGGTGTTGAGATATTTCCCTCGAATACCAAGACTGCAAAGACTATACATGTCCTCAAAAATGGCTCCAATGATGAGATGGCATAAAGAAGGAAGAGTTGATAGTGATACGTTGAGACATCCCGCTGATTCCTTAACTTGGAAAACGTTCGATGAAAATTATAAAGATTTTGCGTCTGAATCTCGAAACGTAAGACTGGGTTTATCAAGCGATGGGTTTCAACCATTTGCAAATGGAAAAATTCATATAGTGTTTGGCCGGTTATTCTCGTTCCTTATAATGTGTCACCCACTACTTGCATGGATTCTAGCAATTTTATTTTATCTATGTTAATTCTGGGTCCAAAGAGTCCGGGAGATGCAATTGACATATTTCTCCATCCATTGATAGACGAGTTGACTGAACCGTGACAAACTGGTGTGAGAACGTTTGATGCACACACCTCGCAATACTTTAACATGCGAGCGGCGTTGTTGTGGACCATTAACGACTTTCCCGCATACGCGAATTTATCAGGCTGGAGTACGAAATGTAAATTTGCTTGTCCTTGTTGTAACAACGACACGGTATCTCTTCGATTGGTTTATGGTTCAAAACAATGTTACATGGGTCATAGACGCTTCCTTCCACCAAAGCACAAATACAAAAGGGATAAAGAGTCGTTTGATGGTCGAACTGATTATAGAGAGCCCCCTAGATTGTTAACGGGTAAAAAAGTTACGATCTAGCACGAGACCTAGAAGACATAATTCTTAGTACGGATCTGAGCAAGAAAACCAAGATATATCATGAAACGCGGGGAGACAATAGGAACAAATTGAGCATTTTCTTCCGTTTGCCTTATTGGAAATCATTATTATTGAGACATAATTTAGATGTGATGCATATTGAGAAAAATATTTATGATAGCGTGTTGGGAACAATAATGAATGTGAAAGAGAAGACTAAGGATGATCCTAAAGCCCGTAAAGACTTACAACTGTTAGGCATAAAATCATGGTTACATCCTATAAATGATGAAGGAGTGATTCATTATCCAGAAGCGCCTTTCACTTTGACATCCGATAATAAAAAACGTCTTTTGAAATTCTTGAAAGATCTCAAGTTGCCTGATGGTTTTTGCTCAAATATCAGTCGTTGTGTAAATTTGGAAGAGAAAAAGATTTCGGGATTAAAGAGTCATGATTGTCACATTTTGTTGGAATATCTTATTCCTTTAGCAACCCGTGGATTACTTCCAGATAATATGTATGATGCGTTAGTAAATTTGTCTCGGTTCTTTTGGTTGTTGTGTTTCAAAGAGTTGATTCAAGCAGACCTCGAACAATTGTACATGGATATTACATTGACACTTTGCAAATTTGAAATGATTTTTCCGCCGTCAATCTTCGACATCATGATGCATCTCCCGGTTCACTTGTCATTTGAGGCTTTTCTTGGGGGACCTGTTCAGTATCGATGGATGTATCCGTTTGAACATTACATGGGTACAATGAAAAGATATTTGCGGAATAATAACCACCCAGAAGCCTCTATAAGCGAGAGCTATCTTGTAAATGAGAGTATTAGTTTATGTGCCAGGTATATGGAGGAAGAAGAGCAAGAAAATGCACAAACTGAAATCTCGGGCATTTCTATATTTTCATCGTTGGAAGACCTATCTAACGGAAAAATATACAACTTGGATTATATCGATCGAGTGACAGCTCATTCATACATTTTGAAAAATTACCCCGAATCAGGACCTTTTTACATGTAAGATTCTATGTTGCTATTATTAATTAGCATTAAAGAGTATGCTATTTAATATTCGATCTATTTGCAGAGATTACATGCAGTATTGCAATAACAACGAGTCTCGTGGAGAAACGTTTGCCGCATATTTCAAGCATAGAGTGAGTTAATTATAAACCATATATCCTAACTCTTTATATTTATTTTAACAACTACATTTCGGGTATATGTATGTATAGGTTGCTCAATTAACCGAATTTAACGACATATCAAGAGACCTCAAGATCTTAGGAGAAGGTCCAAGTATGTACTCGTCTATGTATGTTTGGTGTAAAGTAAACGGATACAAATTCTGTACAGAAAAACACGACGAAGGTTTGACCACTCAAAATAGTGGGGTGGTTGTTGAAGGGTTCAATGGGTCTGAAGCTATGTCATACTACGGAGTTTTAACGGATATAATCGAAGTGCAATACTTTTCTCACAAACGAGTTGTTTTATTCAAGTGTAAGTGGTTTGATACACACTCGGGGGAACTAGGAGTGAAAGTGGATAAATATGGCTTCGTAAGTATAAATGTAAACCGAATTTTAAAATCCCAAAGTCAAGACCCGTATATATTGGCGAGTCAAGCAAAACAAATAAAGATTAATTAATTATACATTAATCATTCAATAATTATTTTAAAACATTTGAATGTTTTTATTTTCAAGATCCGTTCGAGGCTACTAATGGTCCTATTGATTCTTTTCGAAAGACCAGAATGGGACACGTCAGACAGATATGGGATAGATGGCGCTCGGATTTGCACAAGGAATATATCCGCATTCATAAAGGAGACGAGGCCGCGGTACTTACCAATCCTCCACCAGACTACGATCGAGATGATTGGGAGTTTGTGTGTCGCAACCATTTCTTTACGGACAAATTTAAGGTACGGTTTCATAATTCAAATAAAATATGATATTAGTTATTCTAACTTCAATTTGTTTATTTGAAATTCAGAAAAATAGTAGCACAAATATAGCTAACAGAAAGAAGCTGAAATTCCCGCATCATACGGGAAGTAGACCGTTTGCTCAAATTGAAGAAGAGTTGGTAAGTACATTATTTGTATAACTTAATATAAAGATTGTTATGAATTATATAAATTTTTTATTTCAACAGGCAATTGAAATGGGACGGACTCTATCTGTGGTTGAAGTATTCAAGAGGACCCGTACCCCAAAACCGACAAAAGAAAACTCAACTCCCGTCCCGGACGAACGCGTGCAAGAAAAAATTGTAAGTGAATTGAATTTAAATAAATTACTTATAACTAGTTTATAAATTATTATATAATTGATAAATTATTTCAAATGTGCAGGTTGAGATGGAGGAAGTTCTAAGTAAAACGAACCGGAAATATCAGACTTTGAGTTGACGGAGAGAGTATTCGGACGCCAAAAGCATGGGGGAGTATTCGGTATGGGATCAGGCGTCCGACCCACACACTTTCGTGAGGATCTCCGAAGTTCTAACAATTCTCAACGAGCCACTGATCGATTGTTTGAAGAGAATCAAAGAATGGCGATGGAACTTGAGGAATTGAAGAAAAGGGATGAAGAAAAAATGCAAATGATTAATCAAATACAATTGGAAAAGGTAGAATTGATTTCAAGAATGGATAGGGAAAGTGCAAAACAGGAGAAGGAAAGGTTAGAATTGAATGCAAGATTAGAGAGTTTTGAAATGTTTATGCGGCAATATCAACCACCCCCTCCCCCCACCAGCTAATTCTAAGATGTTTCGACTATATGAATTGATTGAATAGGTTTAATGGTTAATGTAAAACATGTTGTAGGGATGATTGATTTGAGAATTTTGGAATGATCATTTTGTTTTATGAATTGATTGGTTTGGCTGAATAGGTTTAGGTTTCGGTTTCGGTTGAGCACAAAACAATAGGGTTATTTTGTAGGGAAAAACCGAAAGTTAAATGGAATCTTTCGGTTTTTCCTCAAAGGGAAAAACCGAAGGTTAACTTAATAACTCTCGGTTTTTCTTCAAAGGAAAAACCGAAGGTTAATTGACTTAATAACTCTCGGTTTTTCTTCAAAGGAAAAACCGAAGGTTAATTGCATATCTTTCGGTTTTTCCTCAAAGGGAAAAACCGAAGGTTAATTGCATATCTTTCAGTTTTTCCTCAAAGGGAAAAACCGAAGGTTAATTGCATATCTTTCGGTTTTTCCTCAAAGGAAAAAACCGAAGGTTAATTGCATATTTTTCGGTTTTTCTTCAAAGAAAAAACCGAAGGTTAATTGCATATCTTTCGGTTTTTCCCTTTAAAGAAAAATCGAAGGTTAATTCAATAACTCTCGGTTTTTCTTCAAAAGGAAAAACCGAAGGTTAATTTCATATCTTTTGGTTTTTCTTCAAAGGGAAAAACCGAAGGTTAATTCAATAACTCTCGGTTTTCTCTTTTGAAGAAAAACCGAGAGTTGTATGGAAAACTTTCGGTTTTTCTCTCGGTTATCTAAACCGAAAACTCTAGGATATCTTTCGGTAAAAGCAAAATTATTTTTAACGACAGAGTCAATACCGAGGGATGGCGAGAGTTACATTAACTCTCGGAATTTGGTCTATACCGAAAGTTATAGGGTCAAAACCGAGAGTTTTTACTCTCGGTTTTGACCACTTTTTCACCGGTGAATGCTTTCCCATCTTTTTCATCATCAACAAATAATTTTTTATAGGATATATTTATTTGAGAATTAATATTTTAGGGAAATTGAGGCATTTTAGGGAAATTGGGGCAGAAAATAAGGGCTTGTTTGATAAATAGATTATTAGGATAAAACTAAGTTTTTATCCCAAAAATCCAATAATCATATTATCAATCTAATCAATTTATTTATCTATTAAAATACTAAAATTATTCCTTACTTTTTTTAATATAAATTAATTATTAAATAAAAATCTAGAGAAATAAAGGATAATTTGATAAAAAAAAAAAAAATTTCATCATACTTTTAATAAAAAAAAGTTTCGTTTAAAAAAAACTCAAATAAAACCCAAAACACCACTTCGCTCTAGGAGGGTTAATAACATGCCATTATATCATTCTTTTTCATATTCCTTCTTCCAAATTATTCTCTCAATCATTTATCTATTTGTTTAACTTATTTAAAACTTAGTCACTAAATTATTTTATAATATCATATATGTTTATATTCAACTTATTCAAATGGTTAATCATATGTTAATTCTTTTTTTTTTCTTAGACTATTCGATTTATTAGTTAAATACTTAGTTAGATATATTTAATTGTATTATATAAAACTAATATAACATATTATTACGCCATTGCTATTTTCACGCTCATAAACCAAATCAATCTAGTCCATTTTTGGCACAAGGCAGTTTGTATTTTCTTATATCCTACAACCCTATATATACACTATTTTTAAAATATCTCTATATGAGTTCATTGCACACACAATCAACCTGGGTAGCTAGGTTATCTATAAAAAAAAAATCAATAGTGTAACTGTTTAAGACATGTGTGATCTTTCGGGTTCGAGTTTTAAAATTTAAAGTGTTAATGGTTAGACATTCTTATTCTCACTTTAATTTTAGAAAATATTTTTAAATATTTTTTGAGATTTGACTTTAGACCGTAGAGTTGACACCCAATTTATCTCGAAAATTAGAAAAACATTTTTGCGTATTTAAACGCATTTTAAAGATAATGTTTTCACTAGGGGTGGGTCGACACAACATGACCCGTTATACACGAAATTAATTTTGGGTCAACATATACACGACACAATTCGACATGAAAAAACACAAAAAAAAATTAAATTCTTGTACACAAACCTGTAAGTATGCATTAACAAAAATTCACCCATTAACACAAACAATGCTCTCTAATCTCCACATAAGTACACAACAAAAAT